>NC_137968.1:7055289-7311670 GCF_963924665.1 Micromys minutus
TTTAATGGGGATGCATTGAATCTGTAGATTGCTTTTGGTAAGAGGGCTGTTTTTACAGTGTCGATCCTTCCAATCCATGAGCATGGAAGATCTTTCCATCTTCTGAAATCTTCTTCAGTTTTCTTCTTCAGAGATTTGAAATTCTTGTCATACAGGTCCTTCACTTGCTTAGTTAGGATCACACCAAGGTATTTCATGTTGTTTGTGACTATTTTGAAGGGTATCTTTTCCCTAATTTCTTTCTCAGCATGTTTGTCCTTTGAGTAGAGGAAGACTACTGATTTGTTTGAATTAATTTTATATCCAGCCACTTTGCTGAAGTTGTTCATCAGCTGTATAAGTTCTCTGGTGGAATTTTGGGGTCACTTAAGCATACTATCATGCAATCTGCAAATATTGATATTTTTACTTCTTATGTTCTGATTTGTATCTCTTTAATTTCCTTTTACTGTCTAATTTCTCTGGTCAGGACTTCCAGTACTATGTTGAATAGGTAAGGGGAGAGTGGGTAACCTTGTCTAGTTCCTGATTTTAGTGGGATTGCTTCAAGTGTCTCTCCATTTAGTTTCCTGTTGGCTATTTGTTTGCTGTATATTGCTTTTATCGTGTTTAGGTATGGGTCTTGGATCCATGCTCTATCTAAGATTTTTAACATGAAAGGGTGGTGAATTTTTTCAAATGATTTTTCAGCATCTTTTGAGATTACAATTTGTGTGTGTGTGTGTGTGTGTGTGTGTGTGTGTGTGTGTGTGTGTGTGTGTGTTTGTTAATATGGTGGATTATATTGATGGATTTCAGCATATTAAACCATCCCTGCGTTCCAGGGATGAAGCCTACTTAATCATGGTGAATGATTGTTTTGATATGTTCTTGGAGTCGATTTGCAAGGATTTTGTTGAATATTTTCACATCAATGTTCATAAGGGAGATCGAACTAAAGTTCTCTTTCCTTGTGGGGTCTTTGTGTGGTTTAGGAATGAGAGTTATTGTGGCTTTGAAGAATGAGATGGGTAGTGTTCCATCTGACTCTATTTTGTGAAATAGTTTGGAGAGTATTGGTATTAGGTCGTCAATAAATGTCTGATAGAATTCTGCACTAAACCTGCCTGGTCCTGGGCTTTTTTTGGTTGGGAGGCTTTTGATTACTGCTTCTATTTCTTTAGGTATTTAGATGGTTTATTTGGTCCTGATTTAACTTTAGTGTCTGATATCTGTCTAGAAATTTATCCATTTCCTCCATGTTTTGTTGAGTATAGGCTTTTGTAGTAGGATCTGATGATTTCTTGAATTTTCTCAGTTTCAGTCATTATTTCTCCACTTTAATTTCTGATTTTGTTAATTTGGATACTCTCTCTTTACCTTCTAGTTAGTCTGGCTAAGGGTTTATCAATTTTGTTAATTTTCGTAAAGAACCAGCTCCTGGTTTTGTTGATTCTTTGAATGGTACTTTTTGTTCTTTCTTGGTTAATTTCTGCTCTGAGTTTGATTATTTCCTGTTGTCTGCTTCTCTTGGGTGTATCTGCTTCTTTTTATTGTAGAGCTTTCAACTGTGCTGTCAAGTTGCTAGTGTATGCTCTTTTCAGTTTCTTTTTGGAAGCACTCAGAGCTATGCATTTTGTTCTCAGTACTGCTTTCATAGCATTTCACAGGTTTGGGTATGTGGTGCTTTCATTTTCATTAAATTCTAGAAAATCCTTAATTTCTTTTTTTATTTCTTCTTTGACCATGCTATCATTGAGTAGAGCTTTGTTCAGCTTCCATGTGTATATGGGCTTTTTGTTGTCTTTGTTGTTTTTAAAGACCAGCCTTAGACCATGGTGATCTGATAGGATGCATGGGAGTATTTCAATCTTCTTACATCTATTGAGGCTTGTTTTGTGACTGACTACATGGTCAATTTTGGAAAAGGTGCTAATAAGGAGTATTCTTTTGTTTTAAAATGAAATATTCTGTAGATAAATTTCAATTCCAATTGGTTCATAAACTCTGCTAATTTCACTGTGTCTCTGTTGTTTCTGCTTCTATGATCTCTCTATTGATGAGAGTGGGGTATTGAAGTCTCCCACTATTATTGTGTTTGGTGCAGTGTATGTTTTGAACTTTAGTAGGGCTTCTTTTATGAATGGGTACTGTTGTATTTGGAGCATATATGTTAAGAATTGAAAATTTATCCTGATAAATTTTTCCTCTAATGAGTTAAAAAGTGTCCTCCCCTATCTTTTTTTTGACAACTTTTGTTTGAAAATATACTTTATTCCATAATAGAATGGCTACTCCAGCTTGTTTCTTGGGGCCATTTGCTTGGAAGGTTTTTTTCTCAGCCTTTTACTCTGAGATAGTCTCTGTCTTTGTCTCTGAGATGAGTTTCCTGTATGCAGCAAAATGCTGGATTCTGTTTATGTATCGAGTCTGATAGTTTATGTCTCTTAATTGGGGAATTGAGTCCATTTATGCTAACAGATATTGAGGAATATGTATTGTTGTTTCCTGCTACTTTTGCTGTTAGAGGTAGGATTATGTATGTTTGTGTGTCTTTCTTCTTTTGGTTTTATTGATTAGTTATTTTCTTGCTTTTTCTAGGATGTAGTCTCCCTCCTTGTATTGGGTTTTCCATCTATTATTCTTTGTAGGGCTAAATATGTGGTCAGATATTGTATAAATTTAGTTTTATCCTAGAATATCTTGGGGTCTCCATCTATTGTGATTGGGAGTTTGGCTGAATATAATAACCTGGGCTGACATTTGTGTTCTCTTAGTGTCTGTATGATGTCTGTCCAGGATCTTATAGCTTTCATAGTCTCTATTGAGAATTTGGGCGTAATTCAGATTGGTCTGCCTTTATATGTTACATGTCCTTTTTCCCTTACTCCTTTTAATATTCTATCTTTGTGTTTTGACTATTAGGTGTTGGGAAGAATTTGTTTTCTGGTCCAATCTATTTGGGGTTCTGTAGGCTTCTTTTATGTTCATGGTCATCTCATTCTTAAGGGTAGGGAAGTTTTCTTTTACAATTTTGCTGAAGATATTTACTGTGCCTTTTAGTTGATATTCTTTGCCCTCTTCTATTCTTATTATTCTTAGGTTTGGTCTTCTCATTGTGTCCTGGATTTCCTGAACATTTTGTGTTAGGATCTTTTTGGTTTTTGCATCTTCTCTGACTGTTTTGTCTATGTTTCCAATGTTGTCTTTGGCCCTTGAGATTCTCTCGTCCATCTCTTGTAGTCTTTTGGTGATGTTTGCATCTGTGACTCCTGATTTGTTTTTTTTAACTTTTCTATCTCCAGGGTTGTCTCTTTTTGTGTTTTCATTATTGTTTCTATTTACATTTTCAATTCCTTTATCTATTTGGTTGTGTTTTCCTTTAGTTCTTTGAGTGATTTTTGTGTTTCCTCTTTAAGAGCTTCTATTTGTTTATTTGTATCCTCCTGTGATTGTTTAAGGGAGTTATTTATGTGCTTCACAGAGATCTCCATCATCACTGTGAAGTATGATTTCAAGTCTGAGACTTATTTTTCTAGACTGTTTGGCAATCCACTACTTGCTGTGGTGGGAGAGCTGGGTTCTGATGTTGCCAGGTTGTCTTGGTTTCCATTGCTTAAGTTCTATTGCTTTTTTCTTGCCATCTTGTTATCTGTGATTATATGTGGCCTTGTTGTTAGTGACTGGCGCCTGTCTCTCTTGTAGATCTGAGGGGCCCGTGGGTTCAGGAAGAAAATTGTTTTTGAGTGTTCAGCTTTTTGTGGGCAAGTAGTGAGTTCTGGTGGTGGTGACTTAGCTCTGTCTTTCTGGGCTCAGGTGTGGGAGCTCTTGTGAGGCTGTTCTGTGAGCTCAGCCCTTTGCTCATATGTCCTGAGTATAAATGGCAGAGACCTGGCTCTTTCTCTAGGCCAAAACATACCCTTTTTTAGAGAGCACAGTACTCTATTCTCTCTGAGAATTCCCGGTGTGCTCTCCCTGGGCCTATGTGCCAGGTGTAAGAGGGCCTGTGTAGCTGATCTTCAACCAGTGTTTTTCCTGGGCAGACCCCAGTTTTTTCTGACAAAGGCCTGGGCCTTACTGTGGGCTGGAAAGGAACCTTTTGCACAAGCACCACCAAGCTGCTGGTCCAGGTGGGAAAGAGCCTGTGCATTTAATCCGCAAGCACAGCCTTTTAGGGCAGATCCCGAGTTTCTCTGACAGAAGCCCGGCCCTTACTGTGGGCCCAAGGGGAACTTTTTCCTTGAGCACTGCCAAGTCCTCTCTGTACTCTGGTTACTCATGGCGCAACCTCACCAGGCCTGTGCCTCAGGATCTCTACTGGTGCAGGTGGAAAAGAGCCTGTGTGTTTAGTCTTAAGGCTTCTTTTTAAATGGAACATTTATATGTCAATAGTAAAATCAGCATTTCTATCTTCTTAATTGTGAATGGTTTATAATATATATATGTATGTATATGTGTATGTGTATATGTATATATATATATATATATATATATGTTGTAATACTCTATAATGTTTCAAACAATGATTCAGTGAAACTGTCTGTTATCTGAATTATTCTGTATAGTAAGAGGCATGTAAAGCTTCCCTAAGTCATTCAACCAGTATATCATCCTGAGTTAATGTCAGCTGACTCTTGTATAATTATACATATTCAATTGCTCAGCTTTTGGTGTAATTGTACTGGACAAAGTTCAGTTGAACTGGGGATTATTTGACTTAACTTGGTTTACCATAAACTGAGTTTAATGCAACTAAGTTTCAATGGACTGATGGAATCAAATAGACTAGATTGTAAAAAATGAGTTCTTGCTTCCTTCCTTTATCCTTTGGATCTGGGACATGTTTTATCACAAAGCATATATTCACGAAATTTGTGAAATGCAAAGAAAAGGTAAAGTAGCTATGTTTTATAATCAATTGTATTTGTACATTTGCTAACTGTAGGGGTCACTGTATTGTTTGGTAGGGAAATGGATCATGAACAAGAAAGAGTCTGTTGACAAACTAATTTGACTTTGCTGTTAGACATAAGCCAGTAAATAGACAAATGAACTGCAGAGAAAATTAGAGTTACTACTGATTTTGTGATCATTGGAGAGTTACCCACACTGTGTGCAATGTGACCAATATGCTCTGAATTTGAGTTTGTGCCTAGGAGTAGCCTCATAAGTGATGGAAACAAATCTCACACCGAGCTCACGAAAGGTCACTGATTTGCACAAGAGCAACGAGTACTTCTCTTTTTCACTAACCAAGCTGCCTGCCCTTTGTGATCAAACTTGTGAAATCCTCAAAGGATTTTCTCAGCTCACCACACGCCTCAAACTCAAGTCTCAAAAGGTGCTGGTGGATACTTCACTCCAAGCAGAGTAGCAACCAGATTGAGCATTGTTTTTTGAAATGTCCATTAAGTGCAAAGTGATGGCCATTTTAGAAGGTTCGAGACCCAGGCACTCCAATTTTCATTTCAAAGACACAACACTGGTGGTTTGACTCTATCTTTGCTTTCTCCTATGCTTCTAGCTTCTAATTGCTGCCGAATTTCCCTCCCACAAGACACATCCTACAGATTTATTCCTCTGGGACCTAAGATTACTATATACTTACTTCTAGAAAGTCTCATGCTCCTGACTCCAATGGCATTACCATCTCAGATTCTAACCATATTTCTGTTTTTTGTTTGCTCAGTTATCTGGTATGCAGACAGTTTAAATGTCTCCCAAGCAGTAAAACATGGAGTCACCTTCTTTTTTAAACCCATGTTGCTTTCTGAGCCTTCTCCGTTTCCTTAAATGCTGTTCAGAAGTGTTCCTTCAGAATCAAACCTGGGAAGTTATTCTTGTCTTTCTCCCAGTCCTTTCTTACCTCTTTCAGTTCCTAACTAAGGAATGGTTTTCATTATGAGTGCTGAGAATTCTGATGCTGGGGAACTTGGTAGAAAGGCAACTGTCATAGATCTTCCTGTCCAATTCTGGCTCCTCCCAAACTACACAATGAGTGTTCCGTTTGTGGCAGTCAAAAAATTAACATTGCTCCCTCATTCTCCAATAACTGTTACACTAACGTATGAAAACCACTGATGACTGGTGTGTGTGTGTGTGTGTGTGTGTGTGTGTGTGTGTGTGTGCTTCCAAAGCACACCATCCCTTTTCCAAAATTAGGTTCTGCATATTAGTGTCTGTTTAAAGTATCCTTTGCCCAATATTTGCATAGGAACCGAGAGCATGAACAAAGGAATCAGTCTGAATTCTAAAAATAGATCTACCAGTTCTGTGTCTCTGTTTCATCTTACTAACAAGGAGACTAGTATTACCTATCTCATCAGGTTCCTAGGAGGCTTTCTTGTAAGATTCTTAAAAATCCATTAAAGAGGTAAGACCATTAGGTAACACTATGCCCATATTGATAAGGCATATACACAAAGAAACTATATGAAACTGGAACAATTATTAAAAATAATTTTTAATACACAAATATATATGTGTACACATTCACATATATATGTGTATGTACACATATACACATACATCATATACACATACGCATATACATGACTATACTGTTATATCCTGGGTACACCAAGCAAAAACTGACATTCTTTAGAAGTATTTAATAAGGATATAATTATTATCTGCCTATTTAAGAGTAATAACTAGGTTTACAGTGGCTACATAGTGTGTTTGTGATTCTGACCCCGCTTCCTGCTGCAAAGCACTCCATTTTGTTTGTTTTCTTTCAGTTGGTCTAAAGATGCCACGGACTGCCTTCTAACAAAGCTTTAGGTTGCAGAACAATAACCCACCCGAGGGTGCCGCCGCTAACTGCACAGTTCTCAAGCTGTTCCAGGGCGTTTTTATGAGTATCCCTGTGCAATGCTGCTACAGAGAAAACAGTGCTGGTTCAGAATAACTAACCTTCCCCAGAGAGCAGATTCTCATCCCTCCAGCACAGCATGCAGTCAATTTAAAGTAAATGTTAAATTCTCTCACTACCAATCCAATTAACTAGTGATGCCTGGAATGCTGTAATTAACATTTAACATAAAAGCAGGAGGAAAAAACCTGTTTACTGGGATCTAAGCAAGGTCTGTTTGTGTTAATTATTCAAGACCGGTTAGCAGTGACTTCAGATTCCCTGCTGTTTGTAGAGACACACAGATTTGAGGTCAGACAGTGGGTCTAGAGAAACAATGAGAAACAATAGGAAACATTAAGTTTCCTGGGTGGGTTGTCTTGTTGTCTGACACTTTTTACAAATTGTGTCCATGTATCAAATAATAATCATCAGTGTGGATGGCAAAGCAAGCATTCTGGATGAACTTCTGCCCTGGCTGTCCTATGCACTGGCCAGTAAGTGTGTTCTTAGTCAACAAAACACTTTTCTAGTCCTTGGAGCTTTGTGATCTGTGGGGAGTGAGAAATGAATGCTTATAGAAAGAACCACATTACACAGGCTGTTCTTGGCAAGCTAATTGACACACTAGGGCTTGGAGAGGTTGGAACATTGCATGTCCAGTACCTCCCTGCAAATTATCTTTAACCCCTTAATAGCCAGTTATTAACTCCCTCTTTAGGTGACTTAATGTACTTGTGAGCCTTAAGTAATCCTCAGAATGTTCCTGAAAACACTAACCTCCACCAAACAAGTAGTTTAAAAGGCTTCGAGAGAGCATTTGTGGTTGTAATGCACGTGTCCACGTAACCATCCCTTCCATCTGATATACCCAACAATGCATTTCAAAAGTACCCTGATTTATGATCATTGCTATTTAAAAACAACTGCATGAAATCGATACGTTAGAACAGAGAATTTGAGGCAACCTGCATTTGTCCTGACCCATGGTCATTCATATTTGGCTCCAGAATAAATTGTTTCCCTAGTCTCTTAGTGAGAGAATTATATTATTGTATTCACAATAGCATCATGCCTAAGTATCTGGTACAAATTTCCTTTTTCTTTACTTTCTTCTCCCATATTTTATAAAGATGTACATTGAATTATCTAACTTGTTTCCTGTTTCAGAAGTTTTGATTGACTACTAGGATTATATATATATATATATATATATATATATATATATATATATATATATATATATGTATATATATATATATATATATATATATATTTATACATATATACACACACATATATATATTCAATAGACACATAAAATAATTGCTACTTATACTTATTCTTTCTATTGGCCAAAGATATGGGTCCCAAGTTCTTGTAGTTGAGAAACTAGTCCTTCACACTGGAACTTTTAAGGAAGTCTGAGGTTTTTCTCAGAGCAATGATACTGCAAAAGCTAGACTAGGAACAAACTTGATTAAAACTTAATTTCTTTGTTGGTGTTTTTTGTTTTCAAGGCTGACAACTTTTCTGTGAATCTAGTTGGTATGTAAAATACACATACACACACATGCACACAGGTACCCACACACCATTTTTATGTGTGTATTCTGTATGTATATTTAATAGCCATTATAGAATTAATAACATTTCTCTTATACAGCTTTATTCTACATGTATAGCAATTTCATTTCCAGTGAGGGTTCTAATCAACTATTGGATCTTTAGCACATTGCTTAACCTTCTTAATATTTAATTTGAGTTTCATATTCTCAACAATGATTTTAAAGATCTATCTGGGGTTTAATATTTAGCTACATTTTCTAATATCATTTATTAATATATTCCCATCTCATTACTCTATGTCTTCTTTTACCACATAATAAGATTTTATGTCTACATCAAAACTTGTTTTCTTAATTTTTTTTCAAAATTTGCTTTTATTAATCCATTTAGTCAATATATATTAATATTGAATCACTGGTGAACATCTAATGTGGAACGTGCTTCCATTTTGTTATTTTCAAAATATCACTGAGTTTGCTCATCCTTTGATTATTCTAGAGGAATATCATCAAGTATATTCTATGTGAAGACCTCCCAGGTTAGATAGGTTCTATCATTCTAACATGAGCTGAAACTTCAAGAATAGATAATATTTTGTCTTAGTTTCACAATAGCCTATTTCTGGGACATTCTGTATAATATATTTCTTCCTTTTCAGGAATGTAATATATCTCTTCCTGCTCAGACAGATAAAATTATAGCTAGTTTTAAGTGACGAAGCTGAAGGAGATAAGTATCACATTCAAGGTCATAAAGCTAATACATCGCTGAAGCGGAATTGAAATTCATCTATCTGTGTTTATATGCATATATTTACTTCAAGGACATTAGTCTTGGAATGCTTCACACTGTCCATTTCAAAAGGGAAAAAAAATCAATAATTGATGTGATCTTTATATATTGTAATCCATATTTAGAGAGAAGTAAGAATGTGGAATATTTTTTTCAAAAGGAAGTAGAAAGAAAAGAGACCCATCCATCCATGTCCTTCTGAGTTGAGTGGTATGGGCAAGTGAACATGAGGCATCTCCAGAGTAGTAAACATGCAACCAGGGGTTTCCTACACAACATTCAGTGAACCCTGAACCCCATCCTTAAGTTCTAATCAAATATATTCAGCTTTATTTGAAAATAAATAAACACGACGAGAACTTAAACATAAGGGTCATTATTTAGTAGGACTATTCTGGGTTGGGCAGAATGGTTCAGGCCCGCAATCTGCTACCAAGAGAACACAGCAGAAGAAACCACGCGTCAGCCTGACTACATTATGTGTTCCAGGAAAGAAAGGAAGAGAAAGATTAAGTTTAAATCAAAATATTCTTCTGTAGCCATCTACATGGTAACTCTTCATGCAGTTACCTTATTTTATTCTTATTTATCTCATCTCATCTGATACATAAGAAAAATGGGTCCGAGATAGACAATTTTGCACAAAACAAAGGACACAAAATACAAAGCTATTAAGTTGCAGAGATAAAATCCAAACCAACCTATGACTTTGTCCCTCTCTCTTAGACAATGAGGCTGAGCCAAAGCTCTGAGGCCTTTAAAGGTAGCTAAGCCTGTGAAGGTATGCGTGGCCTGTCAAGGTCTTCAATGCAATAACACAAGGCAAGTTGTGTTGGTTTTTCCTCTGCTTTTCCTGTTTGTTCCAGTTTTAGTTCAGCTGCCGTGACAAAATTCCCCAAGAAACTTAAGGGAGAAAATGCTCTATTTCTGCCTACGATTGTAGGTAACAGCCCATCATTATGAGGAGAGGAAAGGAGGAACTTCAGTCATACCACATCCACAACCAAGAGCCAAGAGAAAGCTCTGCAGCCATGCTCAGATGCTGGGTTGAGTACCTGTGCTTAGCTTCCTGTCTCACTTTTGTACAATTTAAGACTCTCTGTCTAGGCAACGATGCTACTAACACGGGGCTAGGTCCCAGCTAAATTAAGACAATCCCACATATCCAACCCAATATAGACAATTCCTCACTGCAATTCTTTTCCAAAGGCCTTGTGTGTTGCATCAGGTTGGCCATGAAATCTAATCGTCATACCGTGTCCAAAGAGAAGCTAGATCTACAAATGTTCTTGATGAAGAAGGAGAAATCAGAAAAACCTGGGGAAACCAAGCGAGCAAACACCTTCTGTTCCACAAGAGACATGCTCTCTCTTGTCATCACGTGGGCTTTCCCTTTACTTCCCTTAATGTGACTCCTCTCCCAGGTCCCTTAACTTCAGAGTCACGTGATCAGAGTCATCTCAGTGGCACTGTTATTTCCCAAGCATCACCAAGTCAGGGAGGTAGGAAGGAGACGTCTGTTTCCCAGGGAAACAGCGACCATCGTGACACGTGACAACTGTATACTGTTTGTTAACTCCTGAAATAGTTGGTTGGTTCCTCTTACCCACTAGACTGTACCCTCACAGATGCAATAATAGCCAATTCTCTTTGCCTTGTTTTCTACCACATTATATAGTCCTAGAAATGACACTGAGAGATCTGTCCGATACCTTTGGAAGTTGTTATAAATGTAGTACAGATAATTCTACACAAACATTCTGATGACATCTGTGAGTGAATGATTAGCATTCTGGGAGATGATAGGCTCATAATAAATTTTAATTGATATATCAATTTAGGTATTTGTTATGTAGGTTTTTTTTTTTTTTTTTTTTTTTTGAGAGTCTATAAAACTTTGTTCTTTGGGACCATCCTTTTCGTTGGCCTGGCTGAAACTGGTAGAAAGATTTATTACTTATGGAACTACAAGTTAGAAATTAGTTGTTACATATTCCATGTTACAATGTATCAAAAGAGAGGACAGAAAACATCAACATGTTGAGAGCACACAGATGTATACTGGCAATTACCAAACACAAGAAGAATGAACAGAAAGACAGTTGTTGAGTTAATGCCTTTTCAAAATTTAGAAGCCAAGTAAGTACTCTCTGAAGTACACAGAATACTGACTACTGGAGAAGAAAATAAGGGATCACAAGTCAACAAAGTCCTAGTTTCCCTGTGGCTGCTTTTGCAAAGTGCTGATCCCAATGACCTAATAATAGCAATGTATTCCCTGTGGCTCAATAAGCTAAGTTACAAGTCAAGTTTTCATCTGGACAATGTTCCTTCCAAAGGCCTGAAGGGAGGGAGGGGCATCTGCTTTTCTTTCTGGCTGTTCTTGGAAGTCTTTGGCATGCCTGAGCTTACAGACACCTCAGTCCAGTCTCCTGCTTTCTCTAAACCTCATTTCAGTTCTTTGCTACAGATGACTCCAAAACTATGCTGGCTTTCATATAGAGAAATGAGGTACTAGTTTGCAGTTATTTCAAAATATGAAAGAAAAAAATTATAGAACCTCCGTTCTAGTTACTTTTCTCCTGCTGTGTCAAGATATCATGCCCAAAAACCACATGGGGAAGAAAGGGTTAATTTTGGCTCCAGAGAGAAAGCAGCCATCATCACCCATGGTAACAGGACATCATGGTGCTAATAGCAAGGACTTAAATGACAGTGGCTTTCTTAACACAGGGAACAGAGTGAAAGAACAGAATGTGAGACTAATCTCTAAACCTTCAAAGCCCTGCCTCAGTCATGAACTTCCTCCCACAAGGCTTTACCGCCTAAAGCTTTCAAAACTTTTGCAAACAGCAAAACCAACTACGGACCAAGTGTATAAATCCATGTTCCTATAGGTGACATGTTTTCCATGGGGACCTCCACTGCCTGATGACAGTTCATGCACTCCTTCTTTTTGAGGGGACATAGAGGTAATCTTGAGTAAAACACTCCATTTTCTACCATGTATTTTGAGAGAAGAGAATGTATTTTCTAGCGTCGGAGGACTTTCACAGATTTACAGATGGAGAAAATAGAAATCTGCCTCAACACTGCAGCACCAAAACCTGCCAGAGTTCGAGACTGGTGACCCGCCCTACCATTTTCAGATTTGATGCCTGAACAGTTGTGTTCTAGAGATGTGAATGCTGTGTGTGTGTGTGTGTGTGTGTGTGTGTGTGTGTGTGTGTGTGTGAACAAAGTCTACTATGCTTTATATTTACAGTATTTTCCTCCTTAACTTAGTTTACTGAACAGTATTAGAATGTTTTGGGCAACTGACAGTGGTAGGTTCTTCTGTAGGGTCTAAGACCTTTCCAGCCAGAAGGAGCTGGTTAGGCTTACAGTACCAGACATGAATTCCCTCCCGTGGAGCAGGTCTTAAGCTGAGTTAGACAGCACTGTTGCTCTACTGGCGACATCTTCCGGCACCATTTTTCTTGTGTTACATATTTATCCTTAGACCTGCACCTAAGTGTAGCTTTCATCATCATCAAAGGAAGTTGCTTTCGTAATAACAAAAGATAACAGCATTCATAATGCAAAGAGTGATTGTGGGGTAGCTAGCCTCAAATAAGACACCTATAACACAGCCCCTGACCTAAGGCTCAGGGCTCCATGATGCTGTGTTAAAAACAAAGCCATGACACCCAGTGATCATAACTTACTGTGGAGAAGCAGACAGTTATTAAAAAGAATTTTTGGATATTTCGTTTGGTCCAACATCTGACAATATTTGCTTTGTACCTCGTCTTAGTTTTTTAGATAGTTTTGGCAAAAGGCTGGTCCAGTATAAGTTACCATATTGGGACATGAACAGAGACTGCCTAAGAATGTGCTTTATGTTTGAGAATAACTGAATCTCATATATATATATATATATATATATATATATATATATATATATATATAGTCTAGTACAAACATGCCAATAATTTTATTTGCCTTTTATTGTCTAGACCAAAAGAGGATTACCACCATCTTTATTTCCCAGTAGCTGTTAACACTAAGATCATCTTTTATGAATGATGTAATGCTTTGATCTTTTCCTGAATTTTCTGATGAAGGTTACAATGGAAATCCTTTGATGACTGTATTTGTACATATATAAAGTGATTTATGCTAAAATATATTTTCTATAGCATGGTTGGTAATAGACAATTTTTAAGCAACTTAAATGACCATCATTAACAGATGAGTTTAAAGTAAAAGGAGGGGGCAAGTTTTTTTATTAGAAGTGAAATTGCCTGTAAGAGTGTACTGCTTTTATATTTTATCGACCACAGTCCTTAGTATATTTGTGAAGTATGGAGTTTGTTTGGTTAAGCTATATAGTTGACAGCAACTGTTAGAATCATGGCTCGCCAGGACCGATCACACGATGATGGTACAGTTCCATGGCAGAGATGATTATTTGTGGGGAAAAGGACAAAAGGGGACAATGAAGATGAAGCGGGAAAGAGAGTGAAGGTCAGGA
The DNA here is from genome assembly GCF_963924665.1 of Micromys minutus. NCBI lineage: Eukaryota > Metazoa > Chordata > Mammalia > Rodentia > Muridae > Micromys > Micromys minutus. Next base: position 7,068,999 of record NC_137968.1, read on the forward strand.
GGGGTCTGCCTTTTATTTGAGCAACTTTGACATAACCACTCACAGGTAAAGGTGGGCACTGGGAATATATGGTGATTACCATGACAACAGATGCCTATGGGTGACAGATGACATGTCCCCGTCGCCTATGGGTGACATCAGCATCATCACTGGATTCAGAGATGACCTGTGACCATAAAGCCAGTTCCTGACTGTAAAGCCAATTCCTGATGCCAGCATCCCTCCCTTTTTCTTATCATAAAGAGATAAAAGAGGGGAAGGAGAAGCTGATGGTGAAAGGGAAATAGAAGCATCGGATCTCTTAAACTTCTTCCTGCTGTCTAGAGGCATCAGTTTGGGGGTGTAGCTGACTTTCACCATCGGGGTCCACTTGGTATATCAGACTCCTCTGTGGACAGCAGCTGGTAATCCTGTAACAAGAACTGATTAAAAGTTTGGTTAGAAAATTTTGTATTTATCATTGAAGGAATGTAGAAACAAGATTGATGAGGCAGAGAATAAATAATAATGTCAGGAAGATGACTAGGAAAGTCGTTATGAGAGGGACTATCTACTCACATAGAGGGTTTTTGAAAATCCAGAAATGGGAGGTCTCACATTCCTTGGAATTCTGCATGTCTGATTGCAGCTTCTGAATTTTATTTCTCACTATCCCAGATTGGTTGACATAGAAACAGCATTCTTCTTGGAAGAACAGGCAAAGACCACCTTCTTTAGCTGCCGGTCCATCCAGCCCTGTCGGTTCTGTGCTAAGCTTGGAAGTGAATTTACCATGTTGGGTTATAGAAGTCTTTATTTATCCCTACATTTCCAACACTGCCACCTGCGGCTATTCCTGCAGTGACCAACAACCCGACCTTCCCTCTTATGTTGGGCACCTATCATATCTACAACTGGGATTGGTAGGGGTTCATTTTCCTGGATTACCCCTATTTCAGGGAAAAAGAATACCAACATGCAAACTTCTGACCATGCAGCTAGACAACGATACACCTGAATGCCACAATGGATTAACGTGGTTTGGACTGCAGGCTACTGTGGCAGAGATGGGGAATCAAGGGTTGTGGATCTATTGCAGTGTAGAGAACTTAGCGTTCCTTCAGAACAAGTCCCAGAAGCCTTAAACCAGTTTGACACACCAAAAAGAGGGATGGAGGAAAAGTATAGAGTCATGGCAACACCAGAGTTGGGGCAGATGACAAAAGGTGGGGTAACATTATTTGGTTCACTGGAGAGGCTGTGAGTGGCCATTGTGAGGTCGTCCCAAGGGGTACACATATCCAGCAATCTTTAAAGCGACCACGTGGGATGACATGAAGGGGTTGGTATGAAGGTCTGAAGCAAAAGGAGAAATGACAAGTTAGTGCCATTTATGAGGGGAGATGTCAAGGGCATAAGGATCTTGGAGGATTGTTTGATTATTTCTCCTATTCTTCTGATATCTAGAGGTTGGACAATTGAGACATATTTTCTCTGGATGCGGATAGTAATTACAGGGAACCTAGCCTGGTTTTTGCCATAGAGCTTAACCCCGTCTTCAGCTTGGGATTCCATGGGTCTTGTGTGTAGAAAAAGAGTGTCAACCAAGATCAGGAGGTACTTGGCACTTTGACAGTGGGCACGTGGGTAAAGTCAAGTTTCCAGTCTGTTCCTGGAAGGAAACCTCGGGCCTGGTGTGTAAGAAAAGTGGTGTTGCAATAACTTCAGTTGGAGCCTAATGCCTGACAGATTTCGCAAGAGTCAGTGATAGATTTTAAGAAACGTAAGTCCTCAGGAGTAGGCTGTAGGTAGGCAATGTCTGCCTGTTAGGATAGAACAGTTGGTGAAGATAGGGCAGAGTTTGGTGAGTGTCAGAGAGTGAGTATGTGAATGTGTGTTGCAGTGTAAAAATATCCTGGGGAGGGTGAGACAATTCTAGGCCCCTAAGGGTCTAGCTGCCTTGTCATTTTGGTTGTTTTCCTTGGAAACAATAGAGTCACCCATCCGGTGGAATCTGCAGTTGACAATCCCAATAGCTGTGGGGAGATGGGAGGTCTTTAGGATGGCCATAATTTGGTTTGCATCAGTTACTGATCGTCCTGTAGCTACAAGTGATCTTTGTTGCTTTCCAGATGGCAGCGCAGGGCAGGGGAATATGGGAAGCATATTTGGGACGAGTGTAGATGTTGAAGGGTTATCCCTGTACCAGGTGAAAGGCACGGGTAAGGGATATTAGTTCAGCCTGTTGATTGGTGGTATGAGCAGGAAGGGCCTGGGTCTCACCCACCTCTCTGTATGACATTATGGCATAGCCATCCCTTCTGGTTCCTTCACATAGAGAGGAGCTGCCATCTGTATACTAAATATAGATGTCCTGAGGCAATGAGCCCTTCTGTATGTGCAAAGGATGAGGTAATAATTCCTCTAAGGTTTCAGTTCAGGAGTGAAATAGTATTTGGTTGAGGAAGGAGATTGGAAATGTTAAGAGGTGGGCATGGCTGGAAGGTGAGCATAGAGTCTTCAATTAGTGCTACCTGAAGAGAAAAACCCTGTAGGGAAGTAGGGTCTGTAAGCCTTTGAAAGTTAGAAAGTGTGACAGGTTATTAGAAAAGAAGACAGTTATATGTGACCCAAAGTTTAGGGTTTTTTTTTTTTTTTTTTTTTTTTTTTTTGACTCTTAAATAAGGAGTTCATTGGCTGCTGAGGTACGAATACAAGGTGCCCATTACTGCATGGTTAGATCTGGGGGTATTTGTTTGTTCATTTGGTTGACTGATTGGTTGGTCATTTTGTTGTTGCTGTTGTTGTTGCCATTTTTTGTTGTTTTTGTTTTTTGACAAGTATGCCAAAGGTGCAAAAGATGATCCCAGATAGTGATCTAGGACTCCAAGAGTGTCCCTCTTTTTCAGTTGTGTAGAGGGAAAAAGGACAAGTCAGGTCAGGGAGATATAAAGCCCCGGCCTTAAGGAGAGTCTGTTGAAGCCTTTGAAAGGGCTTGGCAACAGGTTTGAAAAGAGGTTTATGGGTGGAGCCTAACATTGTTTCATATAAGAAAAAAGAGAAAATGGAAAAAAGAAGGAACCCAGGAAAAAACTAGCTATTCCTAGGAATGATAAAATCTCTTTCTTTACATAAGGAACAGTTAGAGACTGAATCAGATTCTTTCTATCTAAACCCTTGTGAGTTGGGGTAATTGTCAGTCCCAAATACGTGGCCTGAGGAGTCAATGATTGGATATTAGAAGGTTAGACCCTGTATCCTCGACTGGAAAGAAAATTCTGAAGAGCAGAAGTGTTAGCTTGGCTAATTTTTAGAGAAGGGATACAAGAGAAGGATATCATCTACATAATGAACAATCTTAGATTTAGGGAGAGACAGAGAAAGTAAGTCAGAATCCAGGGCCTGGCCAAATAGGTGTGGGCTGTTCTGGAATCTCTGAGGTAGGAACAGTCCAGGTAAGTTAGGTAGAGAAGTGGGTCTCAGGATCTGTCCAGGTAAAGCCAAATATGTTCTATGAGAGGGCATCTAGAGGGATAAAGAAAAATGCATCCTTAGATCTAGGACTGAGAAATGGGAAGTCCCTGAGGCAATATTGAAAAGAAGTGTGTAAGGATTAGCTACATGAGGATGGAGGGGAATTACTGAAGCATTAGTATGCCCAGTCGATAGGTTCCATTAGGTTTCTTAACTGCTAGTATAGGAGTGTTAAAGGGGAAAGAGGTAAGGCAAAGTAGTTATTTAAGAATCCAGAGATGATAGGCTTAAATCCCCTGAGGTTCTGGAGAGAGAGAGAGGGTTTTGAGTTTGTGGAAAGAAGTTTGGTAGAGTCAAGTAATTGGTTGACAACAGGAGAATGATATTTAGCAAAAGACGGGCTCTGGATGTTCCAGACTCAGTCTACCTGAGAAGATGGTAAAGAAAGCAACATGTTTGTATTAGTAGGTTGACTGGCTAGAAGAAGGAACAGAGGAGCTGCTGGTGAGCTTGGGTTTAGACAAATGGGGATAGCAAGAAAAATAGAGGCTCTGAAATTAGCTAGAAGATTCCTTCCTAATAAGAATACAGGAAATGTTGGCACTACCAAAAATTAATGTGTAAGAGGTACACCCCTGAAATTGCAACTAAATGGTGGGGTCTGGTGAAGAAGGTAATGTTGTCCTCCTACCTGATGATAGAAAAACAAGAGGGAAAAGTGAGTCCCCCAAACTTTGTCAGGACCAAGTAAATGGACCCACTGTCCAAGAGGAAGGAGATGGGCAGCTCACATACCATGACAGCTACTGTGACTCCCTGCTAGTGATGGCAGTGGTCAGGTCAGGGGAGCTCAGACCTCTTCAGTCATCCATAACCAAGGCTAGGAGATCAGTTGGAGGGCTATCTGGGAATGATGTCCATCTGTCTGTCCTGTACAACGTGAGGCCAATCGACAGTCCAATATCCCTTCTGGTGGCACCTAGGACATGGCCACTTTTGCTTGCAGGGTGAGGGCTTGCTCTAACCCAGTGACCTTGCTGACCACATCTATAGTAGGTGCATGGTATTCTCTGAGTCTTAGAAGACCAGGAGTCCTGGGCAGTGGCTCCGGTTGGTTGCATGGCCTTTGCTAGCATATTTTTGTCTCCAGGCCTTTTCATCTCTCTCATGGTACATTTTGAAGGCCAACGCCAAGACTTCTGCTATAGAGTTAGAGCACCCTTCTCTGTAGATTTATGTTAAGGCATTACATGATTGGACATGGAGAGTTAGGCGGAGAAAAGAGAAGAAATCAAAAGAGGAGGGAGAGAGAATGGGAGATCAAGATGGAGCTAGGTAGATATAAATATTTTAAGGGATTTTATAGGTCATTTATCTCGTATAGAAGGGCAGTTTGTATCTTTGTCCGTGTGATGCAATCTTATTATGTAGAGGTTTTGTGGATTGAAGGTTTGATATATAAACCTATATGAAAAGCTATCGGGCCTTAGAGTCATGTTTGGGCTGGGCTGTGGGGTAAAGAAACATGCCGGGCAAGAAGCACCAGAGCGGGTGGAGTGAACTGCTTGGGAAGGGAATTCCCAGGAGAGGCTTGGACCGAATGACAGGAGTCCATGCTCAGGAGAAGTGAGACTTCGGGGGCTGATAAAGAAATAAGCCATTCCACTTTTAATAATTACCGCAACACTTCTCCAACCACCCAAGTTTAGCTTTTATGTCAAGGTATCTCTGGGTAAAAATGGAGGTCATCAGAGTTTGCTTACTTTCAGGGTCTAGATTATTATATTGTAATAAGGTCTTTGTAAACCATTCTAAAAACTGAGACAGGTTTTCTTGTTTATCCTGGATGACCTCTTGGAGTTTTTCCAAATTTAGTGGTTTTAAGCCTGCCCTAGGGGGACCAGCCAGGAGGTGTGTTATGAGTCTATCTCTGTCTAAGATACCACGTGTGAAATTATAATTCCACTGAGGATCTTGCTCAGGTACTGCCTTGATACGACTGGATATGTTTCATCTGTTTGACGAGTCTCTCTTCTGCATGAATTCTTGCCTGCTCCCAAACTCATCTGTATTCCTCAGGAAGCAAATTATTAGTGAGGATTATATGTAACTCATGGAAAATCAGACTGTAATATTGGGTAATGTACTGAAACTCTTTAATAAAGATGGAGGAGTTAGAGGTACTAGGTACCTAGTCTGCTTTTTATTTGAGGAAGTTCACTCAGCAAGAAAGGAACATGTACTCTGACAAGGCCATCTACCCTAGCAATGTCCCTTAAAGGAAGGACTGATACTGGGCCAGGTGTCCAGGGGGAGAGGTACTAGGGGGGTTGCCCATGGCTTTAGAGCAGGTGATGGAGGAGCTGAAGGTAGGTGGCAATACAGGACAATTGGAGCGACCTTCAGGTGGCTCAGGAGGAGGGGTCTGGAGAAGTTGAGCTCAGAGTCTCTGGGGTAGTCTGGTGAGGAGAAAGTGAGGTGGCAGAGATTGGGTTTTGAAGGCATAGAGACAGGTCTGCTGCCACAGATGATACTGACCGATTGACTCATCTGTGGCTCTCACCGGGATCCATTACTTATGATGACACTCCCGTGAGGTTTGGATTGTAACAGTTATGACCAGCAGAGAGCACAGCATTTTGCATCCCTTCTTCCTGTCTCTTGACTCTTATATTCGTTTGGCTCTTTCTTCTTGACATCTCCTGAGCCTCATAGGGTGTTTTAAGTATCCTATTTTATGCTAAGACCTCAACTGTACTCTACTATCAAGAGTCAAAGAAAGGAACCAGGTAAACATATGAGAAAGTTAGGAAAGGAATACAGCCAACAAAATGGAAGGGGGTGGGGGGGAGAGGAAGAGAGAGACAGAGATAGAGACAGAAAGAGAGAGATAGAGAGACAAGAGAGAAACAGAGAGATTCACAGTAAGCTGAAGTAGTATGTTGGTATAGGTTTACATGGTATTGATGTAGTGTCGCACAGGAAGAAATGAGTTTGGTCTTCTTCCACAGGTCTCCAGAAATTAACCCGAAAGCAGTTTTTCTGAGCCCTATAGCACAGTGCCCCATGGATTTCATACCCCACGAGTGGTTGGGAGACTCCATAGATGCCCTTCAAGTTATGACAGGTTTGTATGTGACCCATGTGTAAGGTAACTAAGTGAAAGATAGGTGCCCCCACAGCTAACCTAATAAAGTCATGCTAGACTGACAGTTGTCCCCTTCATGATCAGATGGCCGGCAGGAAGGTGACTTTGTCGTTCCTGGCAGCACAAAAACAGAAAGCATTGCACATCATGTTCCTCACACAAGAAGGGGTCAGAACTCAAGGTGCAGCTCTTGTGATTAGATGTGTGTGTGTGTGTGTGTGTGTGTGTGTGTGTGTGTATGGGGAGTGGAGGGTGGGTGGGTACAGGTGTGTGTGTGTGTGTTTGTTGGGGATGACAGAGTCATCTCCATTCTCCCATCCAAGTGTTAAACATACCTTACTCTGCTTAGCTTCCTAGAACAGTCTTGATGCCACACATTCCACATGGTATGGCTGAGTCCTACTCTTCTGATGTCTGGGGTCATCCTGAAGTACAGAGTGAACTGAAACCCACGGTGCTCAAGTAAGGAGCAAACTAGAGAACCAGGCAGCCATACTTTCAGCAGCAACACTCCCAGCTTATTACACACACACACACATACACACACACACACACACACACACACACACACACACACATACACACATACCCACCCACCCTCCACTCCCCATACACACACACACACACACAGAGAGAGAGAGAAACTGTAATTAAGTGACAAAAATTTCTCTTAACTATAGATTTTCTTGCAATACTGCACCTTATGACCAATCTTCTAGAAAAGTATATGTGGAGATACTGTGGGCTTTGAGGAATAAAACACCAAGAAAATGAAGAAAAAAAAAAGAGACAAAATTGAAACTGTAGCTGTGTCCCTTGCTTTCCTGTCCACAGCCTCCAAAGTAAGAAAAAGACATCAAATGCAGTCCTACAAGGAAGCCATGGTCCAAGGCCCAGAGTCCAGGAAAAGAGCTCACTCAGTCTTTCTTGTCTCTTTCCACTGGCCTTTAAGAACCAGCTCTTTATCCCCTGGAGCCCGGACATAAACGTTTTAGGTGTGGAGAACAGGCCTGTAAGATAGATTGGATGGACTGAGGCAAAATCCGAAGTAAAGGAAAAACCTCCCCCTCTCATCAGAGATGAGTCTTAAGAGACTTCCCCTTTAAGAATTATGCAAATGGAGCAGTCAGAAAATTGAGACAAAGACAACCACTTTCTTCCTTTAATGGCCCATGGCCAATCCTTCAAACTGAAACTTTATAAAATTAAAAGAAAAAATTTTAGACACTTTTTTTTTCCTCTAAAGGGCATAAAATCCTCAGGATCCGGAGCTATTAAAGACTCTGGCCTTACATTGAAACTGCAGATTTGGCAGTGGCCGGTTTCAGCTGGATTTTTTTTTTTTTTTTTTTTTTTTTTTTTTTTTTTTGGCAGTATGCAGCAGCGAATTTTGCTCTTTTTAATATAATGGCAAGAGGGCCGGAAGCAGTGGGGATGGCTTCAGGCGGTGCCAAATTTTAAATGAAAAATCTAACTATAGCTGTTCCCTCGGCTCTCTGGGAGAGCTCGCAATGATTGTGTGGAACACCAGGGTTAAAGGTGACCTCAGCTTGGCCGCTCTGGAGCGGAGCTGAAGGTATAGCTTAGGTCAGCTTGCCCTGCACCTGGCCCCTGGGGAGGATTTGCAGCCCTGTGACAATGGGAGAAGTGAGGAATTTAAAAGCAACTTAGCTTGGCTGAACCCGGAGCAGAGCTGCTATCAAGTGAAGGAGTTTACCCTTTGATCTCTGAGCCCTTGAGCTACTGCGCAGGAAATAATCACGGAGTTATAAAGGACGCGCCTAACTTACCGTGTAAGCCACGCGGCGAGCCCTCGTGGGCCTCTCTGAATTCCGTGATGTGAGGCAGGGGTGAGGCACCCGAAAACCAAAGGGCGCATTGAAATGCATTCATCACGATGTGAGTCCAGCAAGGCAGCCGCTGCTGGCCTCTAATGATTTCTCTATTCGCGCTGCAGCCTTTAGCCTTCTCTAGACTTCCAGAACGACTCTTCTTTTCAAAGCAGGTGTATTCATTCACGCAGAGAAAAGCAGGCCTGTAGCAATCTCTGCCAATCTAAATATATAAATTGGGGACAAAGGGTTCTGCGTTATAAAGTATCAGAGGATGCCTCGCAAGTTCACATGATTGGAGTGCATTGGTTGCTCTTCTCACTGTTGTGACAAAATGACCAAGGAAAGCCACTTCAGGAAGAAAGGGTTGACTGTTCACATTCCCACAGTACAGTAGAAAGTCATGGCAGCATTAAGGAGGCTGGTTACAATGTATCTAGGGACCAAGAGCAAAGAAGAGCAATAATGATGCTCAGCTTTCTCCTTTTCAATCAGCCTGGGGACCTAGGACAAGAAAAGGTGTCCCCTCACAGCTCGGGGTATTTTTGTCTTCTTACCTCGATTAGCATCATCGGAAAGCCATCTTGTTGACATGTCCAGTGGTTTATCTTCTACGTGCTTCTAGATGTTGTCAACATCGGGAACTGACGGTATCTTTGGACTTTAGATGAACAGACTCAAATAATGTACTTGATGTCTGTTAAACAAACAGGCAGGTAGACATCTATGCATGCACACAAGCACACACACACACACACACACACACACACACACACACACACCATGCACATACACATAGTATATCTTTGGCTCTTTGGACAGTCTCTACAAGGGAGTCCATCAAAAATGACGGACGAGATACCCCACTAGAGACTCTGACTGCATGCTTCTCGGGTATGAGGAGCTTCTCAAGAATGAAGAATACATCATGAACAACTAGAAGACCTACAATGTAATGTATATTCTTTACATAATTATATTCAGCCTGATGAGATCTACCAAAATGTTCTCTGGTCACCTGGGAAGTTCGAACTAAACCCATAAGGAGATAACACTCTTTGTCTAGAGAAATTAAGACCACACCAAAGTGTATCCTTGCTCAACTCTGTACAGGACAGCCAGGAACCAGTTATAGACTCTTGGATTCCTTCACATCAGCTCCCAAGAACAATAAGAAATAGACGGAAAGAAATTCACAGAAAAGACAATTGTACAAGAACCCATGTGGAGAAACCTGACAGAGTACAATGAATCCCTGATATCCGAGTCTCAGGAATATCACCGCCCCTTCAAATGCTAGACTGAGTGATGGGCTCAGAAGCCCTCACCTGGGACAGAGTCTCCCATAGCAACCAAGGCCATAGTCAGCCTCCTAGTCACCATGCCACAAGGCAGCATTGCTTATCCTAGACTAACCCTCAAGAGAGCACAGGGTTCCCATCCCTCCCTAAGGCTTTCCTGGAAAATGTGCAGCAATAGCATGAAACAAAATTCACCAAAGACTATTCTCCCTACACAACAGATGACAGCATTTCAGGGGGCAGGAAACAAACTATTCAGGCATCCTGACCTTGGTGTTTTAAGTTCTGCTCTGAAACCCCACGTTGTATCCTTAAAGGGAATGGTGGCAGGCACTGTTTCCTTTTTCCAGGCAGACTATAGAAGGATCCTGTTGATTCCTGTCCAAATTGTCAGCATTCTGTCTCAGATCCACCCCACAGTTACCTGGCAACAGGCTGTTAGCCCGCCTCCTCTCTCTCTCTCTCTCTCTCTCTCTCTCTCTCTCTCTCTCTCTCTCTCTCTCTCTCACTCTGTCTCTCTCTCTCCCTTTTACCCTCTTAATTCCCCTTCCTCCCATGCTCTGAATAAACTTTATCATCCTGTGGCAACAAGGGGAAGACAAGGAGAAGGGATGCCTCGAAACAGGCCCTCCATACCTCACTACACCTCCTCTTTCTATCTTTTAATAAACATATTACCAATGTGTATTCTGGAGGCCCTTGGTGGATGTATACTGGTATATGGTTTCTTAGTACTGTAAGAATGAATACTCTTTTCAGCTTCACAATGGCCCAACCAGCCTCAGTTGACGGATTATACAGGTGAATATGATTAGCATCCAAATGAACAGTTTAATTGTGGACAGGGAAACTAGAAATGTAAAGATAGTTAAAGCAAACAACGGGAATAGCTTTCAAGTGGCTTCAAAGAAACAGTGCTTTTCCCCAACACAAAAACATGTCTCTTCTACTGTGGAACGTGCCATGATCACATTTCCCAGCAACGCATGAGGCTTTCCTGAAAGGATTCTTAATAGTATTCAGCGATGTAAGATGTTGAGAAGGGGGCGTGGCTGTTGGGATTCTGTAAACCCCACCTCTCACTTCCCTGGCAACAGCCAGTTATGCTCCGCCCCAGTTACCTGGCACTGTAAAGGGGGCTGCATGCCGTGCCCCCTCCTCTCCCTCTTGCTCTCTTGCTCTCCCTCCCTTATCCCTCCTCTCGCCATTCCCTTCGCCCCCCCCCCCTTCTCCCTCCATGGCTGGCCTCTATTTCTCCATCCCTCTCTTCTCTCTGCCTCTACTATCCTCTTAACTCCCTTCCCCATGCTCTGAATAAACTCTATTCTATATTATACCGTCATGTTGCTGGTCCCTCAGGGGGAAGGAATTCCGAACATCGGTCCCCCAGAGGCATCTCCTTTACCCTCAGGCCTCACCGCACACACCTCCATGGGCCATAACCCCCCTCCCCCCCCCCACACTCTTTATCTTTTTTCTAACATTGGTGCTGAAACCAGGGACATCATCTCTTCTTTTTTTTATACACATGACTGGCACACACAGCTAATGCTACAGCTGTTCTCTACCTTTATGGGGAGTTTGCTCCAAACACAGCTCTGTCTGAATTTTGTTCAAAACTTGTTGCTTACTGAAGAAGAGGAGATTATTTAGACAGATCGGAAAATGTCACCCCAATGTAGGCAGCCACGGGGGAGGGGGACCTGTAAAAAATGTGTCTGATGATATGCTTAAAGAGGGCTGGTTGGAGGCAGATTGGAAGACCATTGTTTAAACAGAGCAGCTCCTCTACTATTTGCTTTACAAAACTCCAAGAGCACAAGGTATTTGAGTTGTTTGTTGGTTATAGACCCTGAGAAATCAAATACAGTAAAAATAATAAAATAAAAAAAGGAGCCCATGTGAGAAAATCCTTTGGTGTAGTAAGAATTTTTTTTCCCCGGATGAATTTACTAAACAAGTTGCCAGAAAGAACTGCTTTACTTTGTACTGAGGTGTCCCAACCAAATAAAAGTGCAAATGATGTGAAATCTTAAAACCTCTCATAATAATATTATGTGTTCTCAAACAAACATGCTGACTCTCCAGTTTGTCACCAAGCCAATGACTGGAGAAAAGGGTCAGGGGAGGGGCTTCTTTTAACATGTTGTTCTGAGCAGTTGAACAACCTGTATACAACTGTGGAAAACACAACCAGAACTTCAATCCATTACCAAATATACTTCCAAATGGATCCCAGGCCTAAATAAAACACTTAAACCTATAAATAATTTATATGGAAAAGAAGGAGAAAAGTTTTGTGACTTAGACTAGGCAAGAGCTTTACATATGAACCCGAAAAGTGTTATCTATGAGAAAAATGATGAACGGATTTCACAGAAAGTGTATAAAGATGGATTTAAGAGAACATTAAGATGGAGGGAAAGTGTGGCTTGAGGAGTGTTCTTGTCTGTCACATACAATTTGCAATGTCCTGGAGACATTTCCAAGCACCATGAAAAGTCATAAGTCACAAACTAGAAGGAAATATCTGCAAATCTCTTAAAACTCAGTGCTGAAAAAAAAATCGATTTTAAATGTGGACAGAATACTGGAACAGGTAAGCCTCATCAAAGACGGTTTTCAGGAGCCTGGAGAGCTGGCACAGGGGTTACGCGTATGTGCTGCTCTTGCTTGGAGAGCTGGCACAGGGCTTACGCGCATGCGCTGCTCTTGCAGAGGCCCTGAGTTCAGTCCTAAGCAGCTACACCAAGTGCCGACGTGAGCTCCAGGAAATCCAGCAGCGTCTTCTGGACTCTGGAGGTAGTGCACTCACATGAGCCTATGTAACCACATGCGTGCATACGTACAGACTCCATTAAAACAAAGTTGATCTTCAGTGTTAAAGAAGATATTCAGAAAGAAAATATGTATGCTAAAGATATTTATCACCATCACTGGAGAAATAGGAATAAAAACCACAACAATGCATCCCTACAGTCTGTTCCAAGTCCTAAGAATAATAATGATAATAATATTATATTATATACCATATATCATATATCATATATCATATATCATATATCATATACCATATACCATATATCATATATCATATATCATATATAATATATCATGTATCATGTATCATGTATCATGTATCATGTATCATGTATCATATATCATATATCATATATCATATATCATATATCATATATCAATCATATATCATATATCATATATCATATATCATCATATATCATATATCATCATATATCATCATATATTATCCTATATCATCATATATCATCATATATCATCATCTATCATCTATCATCTATCATCTATCATATATCATATCATATATTATAGCATGTATTATATCATATATTGTATGGCATGCATCATATATTGTATATTATCTATTATATATTACATATAATAATAATTATTATTAATTAAATATCAAGTGTTGATCAAGGTATACAACAACCGGACTTTGCAAACAGGGCATAGAAGAATCCATTGCTCAAAAGTGCAGATCCACATGGCAACGGAAACAGAACTCAGATCACAGGAGTCATAGAGCCCTAGAGAAAGGGTCAAAATGATGCCTGAAACCCCTTTAGGGAACACCAGTTTTGCTGTCTCCATTGCTGCCTTCCTCGGAAACCCAGCAAGTGAAGGAAGAACACAGCTATTTTATTTCTTCCTCCTCAACAACAGAATCCTGTCTTAGAACAGGGTAGTGCCTAGTGGGCTGTCTTAAAAAGAAGTATTAAGACTTTGGGAACAAAAACCCTTACCCTGTGTGCCTGCATCTTAACGCATAGTCTCAATTGCTTTGTTGTTTGTGTCTTGTTTCTCTGTGGTCCTCGATTCTCTTAATCCATGGTATTAATCCAATACTTTTAATCCAAACAGGGTGCTGGAGCTGCTCCCGGAGAATCAGCTCCCTCTGCCGGGAGAGATCTGAAAAGCACCATTCATTCGTAGCAGACATTAGACCCAGCCAACGTTAGAGGAAGCACTTGGCTTCTGCATTTGGAACATGCATCGGAAGCTTGTTTCCCATTCAGTGCCACAGTGACGAAGGCCAGAGCATTTCATCAAGGAAAATGCACGTCCCGCACCTTGGAAAAGGCTGCTGAACTCCTCCCAGGATGGAATGGATGTCAAAGCGAGGGTTTTCAGATTAACTTAGATGCGGTTTATTCTCTAAGATAATTAGAATGAGAACAAAATCAGTTGTGGCAGTATTCGCTAAAAGGCGTTAACTTTTACTTTTGCCAAATGCGTTCTGTAGGACCTGTAATGGATACTGAAAGTTACATATAAGCAGGGGTTTCTGTGTGTGTTTGGGTGTGTGTTTAAATAAATTCAGACGGGAAGTTCCAATAAGTCCAACTTCTGTTAGCCCTGTAATTAAATTATCTAAGCTTCTGGATTCTTGTTTATTCTGTGCTGGTTGCCGGTATTTCTGAAGAGAAATGTGAAAACAGTTCGCACTCCATTTTTTTCCTTAATTTGACCGATGTAATATCCAGGGACAATGTGCTTTTGAAACCACAAGAGGGCAGCAACACTGTATTCTGAACCAATTACTTCTGTAGATGCTCAAGACTGGCTCTAAATAAATGATTTGCAACCTGTAGGTCCCAACCCGTAATTTTTTTTTTCACGGGGCGGGGGGAGTTAAAGCCATTAGATAAAACAGATCTTTACGTTGTGATTCATACCATTGGAAAATTACAGTTATGAAGTAGCAATAAAAATAATTTTATGATGGGGCACACGTAACAGCATGAGGAACTATATTAAAGAATCCAAAAATTAAGTTGAAAATCACTGCTCTAAATAATCATACTAAGGGTGTGACAAATATATGTCCTTCTACAAATAGCTCTTTGAATTCTGATGGTATTTTATGACTGAAGATTTTTTAATTAAATGCCTGAGAAATATGTTCGTACAAATGAGAGCCTTTTATAAGAAACATGTAATAATTTTAGTAAGTAAATTACAATGCCTTAAAGGATCAAATATTTTAAATGCTCTTTAAATTCAGTTTTAAAGATCACAGTGTTAAAATTACCACAGTGACCTTTTCAATAATTTTAAATGCTTTTAAAGCGAACGTATTCACATGGCAGAGTTGGCATTTGTTACAGTTACAGGCGTTTTTATTTTTAGAAGTAACCATATTTAAAACAAGGAGACCAGTAAATAAGAAAAAAACTTGTGAGGAATAGCTCTAATAACAGACATTGGATACCTGAAACTTTCCTGTTTAGGATGAAGTAGTTCTATTATTCCGCCACCAGGTGGCGCTCCTCCTTAAATAACGGAGACATATTTGTCATCTCTAATTAATGAGAACAGGGAACTTTCCACAGAAGAACCAAATTGGCTATTCCAACAACTTCAGCTCACAAAAGGACACGTTTATCTTTAAACTTGTTCCTTCCATGTCCCAAGCAGCAAAAACAGCTGTCATTTTATTACCTTCAACTATAGGAAGGTAAAAGAAACATTTTCCCGCTTCAACCGGAAGGAGAGAATTCAAAGCAATCACCGTCTCCTGGGTCATCTTCAGATCCTGAAGTTACCATGTGTGCCTGGAGCTCAGACTTAATCCCTACTCATCAGAAGCCGCTCCTTTTAATTTTGGTGGCACAAATGACGCCATTATAAATGATCCTAACAAACTGCCTGTAAATTATAAATGTTTTAACTATTTCATAACAAAATATATTTCACAGTGGTTACTATTTGTATTGCTAAAAAAAACAAAAACAACAACAAAAAAAAAAACATTCCTACTAGCCCCAGAAAGCTCTGAATACCCAAGAAAGAGCTCACAGACCATATGAAGCTCAAAAAAAGAAAGATTAATAAGTGGAAGCCTCAGTCCTTCTTAGAAAAAAAAGTGTATAGCACCCACTCGGAGTGGGGTACACCTAGACCTTAAATCATTAATAACTCAAGAGCTAAGAAGATAGCCGTGTGGCGATTTTTGGTATTTAAAAATCATTATGTTCAATCTATACACACCAAGAAAACATTGATTATTTTCATGTAACATTTAGCTTTACATGTACTTTATGCTTATGGTAACTAGTAATATTTCAATGCATACTATCAAACCTTAAAAAAATCAACTACTGACAAAAATATATTCATATTTTTTATTTTTTATTTCAAATGTTCCTAAAAATCTGTACATGCATCTCTCTTTTTTAAAAAATAAAGTTGTAAGGAAAAAAAAGAAAAATGCATGCCACTATATTAATAACTGTTGTAAAACTACCAATGGATAAAAACGCCTGACACTAAATTCTACAGATGTAGTAGAGAGGTTTTAGGTTTATTTTTCCCCTCATAGAGTGATTAGAAAAATTAGATTAAACACCTGCCAGATTATCACTTCTGTCCCCAGCTTGGTGAAGAAAAACAAGAAATTGCATTAATTTATTCCCAGAAGCTACAGTCTTCTTCTGTTTATAAAATCATGGAACAAAAAGCTCCTACCCCCAGCCCCACCCCCACCTTCCACAGTGACCTTGAACTTCTTTGCTTCTGAACCCACGTGGGAGTTCACGATGCTAAATTCAGAATTCGGGGCATTAACGGTCTTGATGAAGCTGGCTTGCTACCTTGGCCTTTTCAGCCCTATTACTCCTGAGCAGAAGCACCTCTAATAAGGGTTGTTAAGGTCCAGAGGCAGAAGTCGTTGAGAAATGCTGGAAATGTTGGGAGACAGGTGGACCAGTCAACTGCAGTGTGTTAAAAAAAAAAAATCAAGTAAGCCTGCATTTATTTTCAGGTGCTTTATTGACAGTGGATGAACATATACAAGTTGTATTAAATCTCTATATATTGTTTGAGGCAGTGAAATACATTTTTAGTACTTGAATTCTTGATTATCCCAGTAAGCAAGCCAGTGTGTTGTTGTTAAGGAATTAGTGTCTTTTCTTTTCCTTTCTTTTTTGTTTGTTTTCGTTTGGTTTTTGGTCTGCAGAAGAAGCTGCGAGGTCAAACCCTTTCTTGCTGTTTTGGTGTTCCCCACAATTCATTTCGGCCAGGAGACCATTAGGGCAGTTGCTTCTTACAGTAGCAATTGAATCCTACTTGCGGTCTGCTTGCTGTTTGCAGAACTGTGGCAGAAACAATTATGCTGTGCCCGCCCTCGGATACGCCAACCACAGAAGAGAAGAGATAGGGTTTTCTCCATATCAACTCCTCTGTGCTGCTAAGAATCTTCTGTGTCTTGACTGACTCAGCCATGTCTGCGTGCTTCTGTGCCAGAGAAGTTAGCTCTTCCTACAATCGCTGACCTACTCTGTGAAAAAAAAAAAAAAATCCCCTGATTAATTTTTTAAAGAAATAATTGTTTATTTTACGTGTGTTTTGGCACACGTATGTGCATGACTTACAGCCACAGAGGCCAGAAAAGGATATTGGGTCCACTGAAACTATTATTTCAAGTGGTTGTGAGTCACTATGTGAGTGTTGCTGGGAAGCAACCCCAGGTCTTCTGCAATAACAGCATGCATTCTTAACGAGCCATTTCTTCAGACCCAAAGGACTTGTTTATTAATGATGAACTTGAGTTTAATTGTACCCTTTTTTCCCCCACCTGCAAATATTAAGGGCCAATCCCAAACAACCTCTCAGCAAGATCCTATGTGAATGTGGTTTCTGTAGATAGTCTAGCTAAGATAAAGTCAATAAACTAGCTTTATTCTCCAAGAATGTCACCTTGCCAAGAGAAATTTTGAACAGAGAAAGGTCTGCATTCGGGGAAAAAGATGAAGATCAAAGTAGAGAGAGATGAGGGTGGTGTATCTGAAAGTCACAGTTCACGAGACAATAAAGTGAGCCTTTAGGAGCTGGAAAGGATATTGAGAAAGGATGGCCCCTTGTGTCCGCAGAGGGGCCAAGAGCTATACCCAGTTGAGTATAGCACTGGGTCTAGAACAGTCAGGATATAATTTAGAATTTTTAAGTAATAACCTAGGATTATTGGTGGGAGGTGGATTAACCACATGGAGGTTAGGCAGTGGAACATGTGTCCTTGTTATATGTTGGAGCATCTTTGGGTATACATCCAGGAGTGCTATCGATGGGTCTTCAAGTAGCACTATGTTCAATTTTCTGAGGAACCACCCGAGGCTGATTTTCAGAATGGTTATACCAGCTTTCAATCCAACCAAATATGTTCCTCTTTCTCCGCATTCACAACAGCATCAACTGAGATTTTGATCTTAGCCATTCTGACTTATGTGAGATAGAGTTTGAGAGTTGTTTTGATTTGCAACATCCCTGATGACTAAGGATGTTACACTTCTTCTGGTGCTTTTTGATACTACTCAGTTGAGAATTCTTTGTTTAGCTTTGTACCCCATAGGGTCATTTGGTTCTCTGGAGTCTAACTTCTTGAGTTCTTTGTATATATTAGATAATAGGCCTATATCGGATGTAGGATTTGCAATGATCTTTTTTTTAAAGCATTTTAGCATAAATATATATGAATATATTTTTATCAGTACTTGATTTTTTTTAAAGGTTTGATAGTATGCATTGAAATCTTACTAGTTACCATAGGCATAAAGTACATGTAGAACAGAATGTAACATGGAAATTGTCAAAGTTTTCTTGGTGTGTAAAGATTAAACATAATGATTTTTAAATACCGAAAATTGCCACAAGGCTATCTTCTTAACTTTTGAGTTATTAATGATTTAAGGTCTAGCTATACCCTACTCTGAGAGGGTACTATATACTTATTTTTTTTTCTAAGAAAGACTGAGGCTTCCACTTCTTGGACTTTCTTTCTTTTTTTCTTATTTTCTTTTTTCTTTTTGAGCTTCATATGGTATGTAAATTGTTTCTTGTGTATTCAGAGATTTCTGGGGCTAGTATCCAATTACCAATGACAGCATATTGTGTCTGTTCTTTTATGGCTGGGTTACCTCACTGAGGATGATATTTTCTTGACACATCCATCTTCCTAGGAATTTCATAAAGTCATTGTTTCTAATAGATGTGTAGTACACCACTGTATAAATATACCAAAATTTCTATATCTACTGAAGGACATCTGGGTTCTTTCCAGCTTCTGGCTATTATAAATAAGGTTGCTATGAACATGGCGGAGCACATGTCCTTATTGTATGTTAGAGCATCTTTGGGGTATATGCCCAGAAGTGGAGTAACTGGGTCTTCAGGTAGGACTATGTCCAATTTTCTGAGGAACCGCCAGACTGATACCCAGAGTGGTTGTACCAGCTTACAACCCCACCAACAGTGGAGGAGTGTTCCTCTTTCTCTACATCCTCGCCAGCATCTGCTGTCATCTGAGTCTTTCATTTTAGCCATTCTGACTGGTGTGAGGTGGAATCTCAGTGTTGTTTTGATTTGCATTTCCCTGATGACTAGGGATGTTGAGCATTTCCTTAGGTGTTTCTCAGCCATTTGATAATCCTCAATTGAGAATTCTTTGTTTAGCTCTGTACCCTATTTTTAATACTATTGTTTGATTCTCTGGTGTCTAACTTCTTGAGTTCTTTGTACATATTGGATATTAGACCTCTCTCAGATGTGGGATTGGTAAAAATCTTTTCCCAATCTGTTGGTTGCTGTTTTGTTTTTTTGACGATGTCCTTAGCCTTACAGAATCTTTGCAATCTCATTAAATCCCATTTATCAATTCTTGATCTTAGAGCACAAGCCACTGGTGTTCTGTTCAGGAAAATTTCTCCTGTGCCTATGTGTTCTAAGATTTTTCCCACTTTCTCTTCTAATAGTTGCAGTGTACCTGGTTTTATGTGGAGATCTTTGATCCACTTGCATTTAAGCTTTGTACAAGGAGATAAGAAAGGGTCTATTTTTATTCTTCTGCATGCTGACTGACAGTTGAGCCAACACCATTTGTTGAAGAGGCTGTCCTTTTTCCATTGAATGTTTTCAGCTCCTTTGTCAAATATCAAGTGATCATATGTACCAGAGTTTATTTCTGCATCTTCTATTCTGTTCCA
Source organism: Micromys minutus (assembly GCF_963924665.1). Taxonomy (NCBI): domain Eukaryota; kingdom Metazoa; phylum Chordata; class Mammalia; order Rodentia; family Muridae; genus Micromys; species Micromys minutus. The sequence continues at coordinate 7,088,752 of NC_137968.1, forward strand.
TTGATCTATCTGTCTATCTCTGTACCAGTACCATGCAGTTTTTAACACAATTGCTTTGTAATATAGCTTGAGGTCAGGAATGGTGATTCCTACAAAAGTTTTCTTGTAGTTGAGAATAGATTTTAATACTCCAGGTTTTTTGTTTTTCCAGATGAATTTTCAAATTGCTCTTCCTAACTCTATAAAGAACTGAGTTGGAATTTTGATGGAGATTCCATTGAATCTGTAGATTGCTTTTGGTAAAATGGACATTTTTACAATGTTAATACTTCCAATCCGTGTGCATGGGAGATCCTTCCATCTTCTGAGATTTTCTTCAATTTCCTTCTTCAGAGATTTGAAGTTCTTGTCATACAGGTCCTTTACTTGCTTAGTTAGGGTCACACTAAGGTATTTCATGTTGTTTGTGAATATTATGAAGGGTATCTTTTCCCTAATTTCTTTCTCAGCATGTTTGTCTTTTGAGTAAAGGAAAGCTATAGATTTGTTTGAGTTAATTTTATATCCAGCCACTTTGCTGACGTGTAAAAGTTCTCTGGTGGAATTTTTGGGGTCACCAAAGTATACTATCATGTCATATGAAAATAGTGATATTTTTACTTTTTCCTTTCTGATTTGTATCCCATTGTTTTCCTTTTGCTGTGTAATTGCTCCGGTGAGGTCTTCCAGTCCTATGTTGAATAGGTAGGGGGAGAGTGGGCAACCTTGTCTAGTCCCTGATTTTAGTGGGATTGCTTCAAGTTTCTCACCCTTTAGTTTGATGTTGGCTATTGGTTTGCTGTATGTTCCTTTTTTTATGTTTAGGTATCGACCTTGGATTCATGCTCTTTTCAAGACTTTTAACATGAAGGGGTGTTGGATTTTGTCTCCCACTATTACTGTGTGTGGTGCAGTGCATGTTTTGAACTTTAGTACAGTTTCTTTTATGTATATGGCTGCTCTTGTATTTTGAGCATATATGTTTAGGATTGAGAATTCATCCTGATAAATTTTTCCTATGAGTAAAAAGTGTCCTACCATGTCTTTTTTGATAACTTTTGGTTGAAAGTCTACTTTATTCAATATTAGTATGGCTACTCCTGCTTGTTTCTTGGGGCCATTTGTTTGGAATATTTTTTCCTCAGCCTTTAACTCTGAGGTAGTGTCTATCTTTGTCTCTGAAATGAGTTTCCTGTATGCAGCAACATGCTGGATTCTTTTAATGTATCCAGTCTGATAGCCTATATCTTTTTATTGGGGAATTGAGTCCATTTATGTTAACAGATTTCAAGGAGTACTGATTGTTATTTCCTGCTATTTTTGCTGTTAGAGGTAGAATTATGTTTGTGTGTCTTTCTTCTTTGGCTTTATAGCTTAGTTATTTTCTTTCTTTTTCTAGGGTGTAGTTTCTCTCCTTGTGTTGGGTTTTCTATCTATTTCCATCTATTCTTTATAGAGCTAGATTTGTGGTCAGATATTGTGTAAATTTAGTTTTGTCCTAGAATATCTTGGGGTCTCCATCTATGGTGATTGAGAGTTTTGTTGGATATAGTAACCTGGGCTGACATTTGTGTACTCTTAGTGTCTGTATGATGTCTGTCCAGGATCTTATAGCTTTTATAGTCTCTGTTGAGAAGTCAGGTGTAATTCTGACTGGTCTGCTTTTATATGTTACATGTCCTTTTCCCCTTACTGCTTTTAGTATTCTTTCTTCATTTTGAATACTTGGTGTTTTTACTATTATTTGTCAGGACGAATTTGTTTTCTGGTCCAATCTATTTGGGGTTCTGTAGGCTTCTTTTATGCTCATGGTCATCTCATTCTTAAGGGTAGGGAAGTTTTCTTCTATGATTTTGTTGAAGATATTTACTGTGCCTCTTAGTTAATATTCTTCACCCTCTTTTGTTCCTATTATCCTTAGGTTTGCTCTTCTCATTGTGTTCTGGATCTCCTGGACATTTTTGGGTTAGGAGCTCTTTGGTTTTTGCGTCTTCTCAGATTGTTTTGTCTATGTTTTCTATGTTGTCTTCAGCCCCTGAGATCCTTTCTTCCATCTCTTATATTCTGTTGGTGATGCTTGTATCTGAGGCTCCTGATATTTTTTTTCTATCTCCAGGGTTGTCTCTTTTTGTGTTTTTTATTGTTTCTATTTCCATTTTCAATTCCTTCCCCATTTTGCTCGTGTTTTCCTGTAATTCTTTGAGTAATTTTTGTGTTTTCTCTTTAAGAGCTTCTATTTGTTTATGTGTGTTCTTCTGTAATTGTTTAAGGGAGTTATTCATGCTCTTCTCTAAGATCTCCATCATCATTGTGAAGTATAATTTCAAGTCTAAGTCTTGTTTTTCTGGACTGTTTGGCAATCCACTACTTGCTGTGGTGGGAGAGCTAGGTTCTGATGTTCTGATGTTATTTTGGTTTCCATAGCTTAAATACTTTCACTTTTCTCTTGCCATCTTGTTATCTGTGGTTATACGTGGTCTTGTTGTCAGTGACTGGTACCTGTCTCTCCTGTGGATCTGAGGACCCATGGGCTCAGGAAGAAAATAGCTTCTGAGTGTTTGGCTTTTTGTGGGTGAGCAGTGAGTTCTGGTGGCAGGTACTCAGTTGTCTTAATGGGCTCAGGTGTGGGAGCTCTTGAAAGACTGTTCTGGGAGCTCAGACCTCTGCCCACTGTCCTGAATACAAGTTGTGGGTACCTGGCTCCTTTTCCAGGCCAAATAGACCCTTTCCAGGGAGCACAGCACTCTCTGCCCACTGAGAACTGGTGGTGTGTTGTCCCTGGACCTATGTGTCAGGTTCACCTCTGGTCCAGGTGTAAAAGCTCCTGTGGAGCTGATCTTCCAGAGTCGCCTTTCCCAGGCAGATCACAATTCTCTCTGACACAGGCCCTGGCACCCTCACCGTCAAGCACTCTCTGTGTTCTGGGTGCTCAAGGCGCAGCCCCATCAGGCTTGTGCTCCCAGGTTATCTCGGATATACAAAGATCTTTCCCCAATCTGTTGGTTTCCATGTTGTCCTATTGGCAGTGTCCTTTGCCTTATAGAAGCTTTGCAATTTTATGAGGGCCCATTGTGGGTTCCTGATCTTAGAGCTTAAGCCATCAATGTTCTTCTGTTCAGGAAAATTTCCCCAGTGCCCATGTGTTTGAGGCTCTTTCCTATTTTCTCTTCTATTAGTTTCAGTGTATCTGGTTTTATATTGAGGTCTTTGATACACTTTGACTTGAGCTTTGTACATGGTGATAAGAATGGATTGATATGCATTATTCTACATGTTTGGCCACTAGCCGAACCAGTACCACTTGTTGAAAATGAAATCTTTTTTCCACTGGATGGTTTTAGGTCCTTTGTCAAAGATCAAGTTACCATAGGCATATGGGTTTATTTCTGGGTCTTTAGTTCTATTTCATTGATCTACCTGCTATCTCTGTACCAATACCATGTGGTTTTTATCACGATTGCTCTGTAATACAGCTTGAGATTAAGGATGCTGAAGTAGAAACTGAAGGATAGGACATCCAGAGACCACCCCATCTGGGGATCCAGCCCATATACAGCCACCAAACCCAGACAATATTGCAGATGCCAAGAGGTACATGCCGATAGAAGCTTCATATGCCTGTCTCCTGAGAGGCTCTGCCAGAGCCTGACAAATACAGAGGCAGATGCTCGCAGCCAACCACTGAACTGAGAACAGGGTCCCCTGTGGAGGAGTTAGAGAAAGGTCTGAAGGAGCTGAAGGCTTTGCAATCCCATAAGAACAATATCAACTAACCAGAGTTCCCAGGGACTAAACCACTATCCAAAGAGTATTTATGAATGGACCCATTGCTCCAGCTACATATGTAACAAAGGAGGCCTTGTTGGGCATCAATGGGAGGAGAAGCCCTTGGTCCTGCCAAGGCTCAGTGTGCCAGTGTAGAGGAATGCCAGGGAAGGGAAGTAGGAAGGGGTGGGGGTACCTTCATAGAAGCAGGGGGAAGGGCAAGGGATAGAGGAGTCATGGAGGGAATTATAATCCTTGAGATTATAATATAGTTATGTCATTTCCCTCTTGATTTTTCTCCCTTCAAACCCTTCTTGCTCTCAAATTCATATTTTACTGAGTTCTGAATGTAAGTTGAAGACTCCTTTAATTGGCTTTGCTATTATTTTTACTAATCCTTTCTCTTGAGTTCTTGAAATACTAAGGAATTTGTCAAAGCTGGGCCGAGTTCCTTAAGACTGAGTTGGTTAACTTGCTTTCTCCTCCCCTGAAAGATGACCTGGTAATACCTGAGACTTTTCAGGACATTTTATCTAAGACTCTGACTTGGGACACACAGACTTCCTTCTTCCTTTCTTTCTCCTGGAAACTATTACTGTTCAGCGAGGGCATTACTATTGAGGGTCCGTTTTGAAAATCGGGTATGTATTGTATAAAGTAAAAATTGTGTGGCATAAAGCACAGTTTTAACCATTTCTGGCCTCTTCTTGCATAGCCAACAAAGACCATAAGATCATAATTCTGACAATGATGGGCCCTCAGACAACATCCTTCTCAGGCAGAATCCCTGCAAAGCCTCATGATTAGCCGATTTGAATGGATTTAAAAATAGTGCGGGTTGATTGGGATCCTTGGACAGTGTAGGGGAGTGATTCTCATCCCGCTAGGGAGCAATTTTAAATGTTTTCTAGGTGGCACGGGTTGTCACCAATCCCCAATAATTACAACCCCTGTTTCCAAGGCCTGTCAGGCAGCTCTTCCCATATTGGAGAACTATAAAAAATAATTTGTGAAAAACGAAACATCTTTACGAAAAGCAGATTCTTCCCTTGAAGAACTGGGTGATAATCACAATGAGTTACTAGGGTGACGACTGTTCTTAATTCCAAAATATTTCCTCCTGTGGAAAATAGGAATGATGTTTGTTTTCCTTATGTAAGCATTGATTGGTTCTGAGCCTGTGCTAGACAGAATATGTACCAGTGTCTTGGGAAGGAGATAACCTTCCTTCTAAAGTCATGAACTAAAAATAAAATAAAGGGAAATTGTATGGTAATAGATTTCCATGTGGCTTTTCAAAAGGTCTTTTAATGTTCGGTTAAATGCTCGTATCCCTTCTGTACCCTGTGTTCTTCTCCACTCCCATTTAAGCCTCCTGCTCTATTTCCCCTTTTATTTCTTTACAATATTAGATTCTTATTTCCATTCTTTGGAAGGACTGCCCCCATTCATTACCAAATACCTGCTGTTATTTGGATTGAAACATGCATTTCATCCAATAAAGCTTAAAGTAAACATATATATATGTATATATATATATATATATATACATATATATATATATATATATATATATATATATATATATATATACACAAAAATGTACGGTATTTGTCTTTCTGGGTCTGGGTTACCTCATTCAGGGTGGTTATTTCTAGCTCCATCCGTTCATAATTTCCTTTTACTCAACAGTAAATGTGTAAGTGTACCGCATTTTCATTATCCATTCATTAGCTGATGGACATCTAGGCTGTTTCCAATCCCCAGTTGTTCTGAATAGAGCAGTAATGAACATAGATGAGCAAGTCTCTCCACCGTAGGATGCAGAGTCCTGTGGGTACGTGCTGCAGCTGGGTATAGTAGTCGATAAATTTTCAGCCTTTTCAGAAACTGCCATAGTGATTCCCATAGAGGCTGTACCGGCTTGCACTCCCTCCAGCAATGAATTAAAAATATGAAATTTCACTTAGGATTCATGGCCTCTATGCTGGGCATTCTGACACAGGTAGGCACTGGGACTGCACACCCAGTCTGAATGATTCGAAAGAAGAACAAGTTGATTGGGACAATCCTGTAAAGCAATGACAGCACTTGATGCATGCTGATAACCTCCTCCCCCCCTCCCCCCCCGATATGGCTGTTATCACAACACAGGGGCTATTCTACCTGAAGAATCCATCTTACAGACAGCCATAAGGTGGTAAGTTCATCTCAGTCATGACTGTCTCACCTCCCAAGTATGGGATGATAATAAATACAATTCAAAGAGTAAAAAAGACAGTTCTCAAAGTTTTGCTCCTACATAGAGATAAAGATTTAGCCATGACTGAACCATTAATGTCTGAAGGAGCCCAAACTAGTGGCTGACATTAACATCCAATGCAGAAATATATAAATGTCTCGATATTTGAAGAATAACTTCAAGGACCTAACCTGTCTCCTGAGAATCCCAGAATGCGACACTGCTGCTGAACTTCAGTGAGAAAATGGCAACCACTGTCCATTTCTTCAACTATTCTCTGTGTCTTCTGATTTTACTTGCTTCTCTTTGTCTTCCATTCTCAGGAAGAGCAATAGTGGTTAACTGTTCCTCAGTTGTGCATCCTAAGGCAAGCTTCGTAGAAAAAGACGTAAAACGAGTTATTTTTAATATAAGTCTAAGCAAACTGAGATTTATTTCAAGCTGCACCTCAAAAGCTGGGCAAATACATGATTATATTAACCCTCACACTAATCTGGCTACCCTCTGCCACTTCCCATTATACTTACAAATTATAATTGATCTGGCTCTTTGGGCTTCAGGTTTTTTTTTTTTTTTGTTTTTTTTTTTTTGTTTGTTTTTTTTTTGTTTGTTTTGTTTTGTTTTGTTTTGTTTTTTCCTCAATGGCGTCTTCAGATATTGGACTCTCTCCTCGTGGCTCATATCTTCATTCTTGTGGCAGATTTCTTCTCTCCTCCTCTCCCTCCTTCCCTTTCTCCCTCTCTCCTCTGGCAGGAAGAATCAGCTGCCCTATTCTTTTTTCTTTTCTATTCTTTTTTTTCTCTTTTTTTCTTTCTTTCTCTTTTTCCCCTTTATTGACAAGGCAGAGAATAAATAGTAAGAATTCTTTACACAAACTTGAGACAGGAGATTCTTGATATAAGGGTCACAATGCTATGTGTGGTTTGTAACAAGATATGGTGGTGGAGAAATCAGAATAACAGAAAGTGTGTATATATATATATATATATATATATATATATATATATATATATATATATATATATGGTGTTACTGCAGGTGTTTCACTGTGGGTGTGGCTTTCATATCCTCGTCCTAGCTGCCTGGAAGTTAGTCTTCTCCTGATTGCTTTTGGAACAAGTTGAAGATCTCTCAGCTCCTCCCACACCACACCTGCCTGGACACAGTCATGCTCCTGCTGTGACGACAATGGACTGAACCTCTGAACCTGTAAGCCAGCCCCAATTAAATGTTGTCCTTTTAAGAGTCGCTTAGGTTATGGTGTTTGCTTACAGAAGTAAAACCCTGAGACACAAGAATAACCTTTACACAGCACCAAAAACATCTTGCCTATAGGAAAAGGTAGAGTATACACAATTAAAGAAACACAAGTCTAGAAGTTACATATGTGAGACATAATTTTGTCTATAATTGTTTTTCCTACACAAACAGTCATACAATTGATTTTGATCTTTCAAGTATTTCACAGAAAAAAAATCCCCACAAAAAATCCATTATTTAAGGATTTATAAGAATGGGCAATCCAGCCTGGAGAGATGGCTCAGTGGTTAGAGCACTGGCTACTCTTCCAGAGGTCCTGAGTTCAAATCCCAGCAACCACTTGGTAGCTCATAACCATCTGTAATGGGAATTGTTGCCCTCTTCTGGTGTGTCTGAAGTCAGCAACAGTGTACTCACATACATAAAATAAAATCTGAAAAAAAAAAGGGCAATCTATAAGGTGCATATGTGACAGAAATAATTATAGAGTATTAACCATATGGAGCTTAAGAAGAATGAAGCTTAAGAAGAATGTTCCCCTACATAAAATAGGGAATAAAATAATCACAGAAGGTAGAGGTAGGGAGGGATCTGCGAGGGAGAGAGGATGAGGAAAAAGAAGGGGGTGGGGGCTGGAACAGATATTGAAAGAGACAGGAAAAAAGTACAAAGGGCCAGAAAATTAAATAGAAGAATGTAGCACTGGGGGACTGTGAACTGGGGATAGCCACCAGAAAGTCCCAGACCCAAGAAGTTCCCAGGAGCCAATGGTGATGATAAACCTGTAGAGACCACCTCCAGTATATAGGCACAGCCCCCAGTTGAGGCATGGAGTATCTCAAAAATTTTAACCCAGAAATGTTCATGACAGATGAAAAAAAAGAAGTGGATCAAAGACAGAAGGAAAGGCCATCCAGAGACTGCTTCACATGGGGATCCATCCCATCTTCAGACACCAAACCCCATTGCTGATGCCAAGAAGTGCTTCCTGACAGGAACCTCATATGGCTGTCCCCTAAAAGGTTCTACCAGCAACTGACCAATCCAGATTCAGATACTCACAGCACACCTTCAGACTGGGGCCTGGGACCCCAGTGCAAGAGCTCAGAAAAGGCTGAAGGGGCCGAAGGGGATTGAAACCGTATATGAAGAACAATATCAACTGACTGGACCACTCAGAGCTCCAAGACACTAAATCAGCAACCAAAGAGTGTGCACCGAGGGAGTCAGGCCTCCAGATACACATGTAGCAGGGGATGGTCTTATCTAACACTCATGGAAGGGAAGAGAGGCTTGATGCCTCCAGGTAGGGGAATGCTAGAGAGGTGAGGAGGGAGTGGGTGAGTGGAGAAAAGGGGAGGGGGAGAGGGGGGATAGGTTGGGGGGACTTACAGAAGGGTAACTGGGAAGGGAAATATCATGTGAAACAAAAGCAAGTAAAATGATTAGCTAAAAAAAAGAAAAAAGAATTATAGGGCATTGAAGATGGCTTTTCAAAGGCCTTTAATTCTAGTGATTCCTCTTTCTCTTTCTTTCATTCCTGGCTTCCTAAGGTGGTGCATTTGTAGGGATTAAAGTAAGGGGATGAACTCCATTTAGTTTTTATGACTCCATTCTAAGTTAACTTGCCCAGAGAAAGGCATGGCCCCAACCCTTGAAGTCTGAGAAAAACATAAAATGTCTTTGGCATTTGTAAGATAGATACAGCAGCTGCAGTTGGCTGATAACAACAGAGTGGGCTAAGAAGACATACGTCTTCCCCAAGTTGAGCTGTTCCTTTAGATGCGTGCTTCCTCCTCGTGGTTTAACCACGTGCTGTAAACCAATCAGCTTAAAGGCCAACATTCCTTTACCCTCTTCTGTAATGCCAAAGCCTGGAAATCTCCGCTTCCGGTTTTTGTTGTTGTTGTTGTTGTTGGTTTTGTTTTGTTTTGTTTTATAAGTCCCTTCTCCTAGACATCCTATCCTCTTCAAGAAGGTCTGTGGCCCAAGCTTGAGCTTGAATAAAAATTCTCATGTACTTGCATTGGAGTTGTGGTTTCCGGTGGTCTCTCTGAGGTTTTTGATATCTGGGCATAAAACATTCTCTCAGCATTCCCACTCCTCTGCATTCATTTATTTACCCTTTCTCTGCTGAAGGTGGGTCAATGTCATCATATATTTGGGAAATCAATCTCGTTTGCTTCTGGCCTCTTCTTCTCTAGAATGTGCTGACCACAGAAAGCACCATCTATGATTAGGTTGGTATGGCCAAGTGCTATGTCTGACAAGTGAGCTTTCTGAGGTTTGCTGAACTGCTGCACCTAGAACGTTGGCTTTCAAACTTCCTAATGCTGAGACCCTTTAATCTGATTCATAATCCCTAGGTGACCCCCAAATATAAAATTATCATCATTGCTGCTGTATGACTGTATTTTTGTAACTATTAATCTCCGTGTCTTCAGACGGTCTTGGGTAACCACTATACCAACATTGTTTGACCTCCAAAGACATCATGACCCACAGATCGAGAAACCCTGATTGAGAACTCTCTAGACTGGCCTCTGTGAACAGTATAAGGTAAAGAAATATAGCTTCAAGATGAATGTGCCAAGAACCAGCCTAGGCTTGGGAGGGGTTCTGAGGAAGTGGTGAATGAAAACAATCAACTCGAAGTCAAATGGTGGGTTCAGACTGTCAGCCTATCCTCTGCTTGAGACAACTTTCCAGCCTGCTTTCTCTTTGTTCTGTTTTTTTTTTTTTTTTTTTTTTTTTTTTTTTTTTGGAGATCTCCAGACAGCTCTCTCTGTGTTCTTCTGGAGAAAGTTCTCCAAGCAGTTTCTTCCTTGCTATACTAAACAATTCTCTAGATAGCTCAGCCCCTGCAGATCAAGTCTTTTATTTTGCATATCAGTCCATACCAATCCAGCCCTTTACTTCCTTTTGATTATCCTATGAATAAGCATCCCCTGACCCCAGCCCCTTAATATTTAGAAGACTGCAAGCATACTTTTTCTTTTATCATTGCAAAAGAATTCAGAGTTATGCCCGCCTTTATTAAGCACAGAAAATAAACTAGCTGGATAGAACCCTGTCATGAAATAAAAATTTTTATCACACCTAATCCTAACTTAGCTGTGTCCCAGGCTAACTACGAACTCAGGAATTTGTTTGCCTTTTTGGTCATAAACAAAAAAACCTTAGCTGGGTGGGATCTTCTGGGATCACCATTTCCTAAATCTCTTTATCTCCTTCCTTAGTATCTTTCTGAGAAGTTGACTTACAGGGTAGCTGCTTTCGTTCCTTTAGAATGAAGCCCCTCAGATAATTCATACCCCACCTTTATTTTTTGGATAGCTCAAAACTTATATATTTTCAAACTCGTTATTAGAGCTCTTTTCCACAGACTTAAGGGCTGACTTGAAGGTCCCAGCATTTACCGTTTTGCTAAGACATTAGCCATACTTTTGACTCTCAGACTTGTGCCGTCTCTGATTACCCCGCAGTCATTAATGTAAGCATGGAGGACATTCTTGAAGAAACATGAAAAGATGTACATTATTATTCAAACAAGCCTTATGCCCACGGCAGCCATCTGCACAGAGGCCTATGTCTGCTGGCTCTGTCTAAGGGGCAGGAACCATGCTGTGCTGACCCCACCAAGGTCATGCAAGACCCAGCTTTCATTTACTGCCACATTTATATTAAAAGTATTTCATTTACATATGGCACTAAACCGGAAGGCATATTATCCATATTCTTCTAGTTCATTTTCAAGCCTTAAAATAACAAGTTCCAGTGGATAAGTTCAAACTACTGTTCCATGTAACCAAAGACGCCCTGAAATTCTTGGCTACAGACCGGAATAATAATAATAATAATAATAATAATAATAATAATAAATAATAATAATAATAATGACAATAATGATGATGATGATGATGATGATGATGATGATGATAATAATAATAATAATAATAATAATAATAATAATAATAATAAACCAAGAAGACCAAAAAGGTCATATAACATGATTTGCTGATACCTCTACATTGGAATAGCCCTGAAACTGGTCTGAGACATTAAAAAAAAATGTCTCTAGCCAGGGTTTCAGCTGTACCTAGCCAGTGAATCCTCTTGGCTACACTATCTCCAAGGTTCAATGAGGGTTTACATTGCAGTTTGATATCTTATAGAACTAACTCCTAAAGAAAGATGATTGCTTCACCTGCTCAAAAAAAGAGCAGGAGATCGTCCTTAACTGGTCTGTGCATCCTTCATATTCTATACAGATATCTTCACAGAACTATACATGTGTGTAAGGTTTATGTTTTGCAGAATGGAAGGCCAAGAAAGCAGCTCTGGCAAAACCTAGCCTTCAGGATGCAGCAATACCTGACCCAAACTCAGTCTGCTGTTTCCTCAGGAGATTTGCTCCCAGAACAGCTTTAGGAAAGGTTGCTGATCCCAGATGACCTGGGCTGGTCCAATCCTTCAGACTGTACCAGCCTCAGAGATCCACAGAATATGGCATTTAAAATTATTTTATTACTAGAAGATTGTTGGACTGAGAAACAGTCTACTCCTGACAGTATCCCCATGACAGTTAGGGTAGAAATTGATTTAGATACAGAACTCAAAACTTGTCAAAATAGGATAGATAATAAAACACTTTCACCTGAGTTGCCAAGTACAAATAGGCTAGACTTTTTGAATGTGACTCTTACATAATACATTTCATAATTGTTCGTAATTTATGTTGCTTATTATTATAAGAAAACGTACCTTTTTATTTAGATAAAGAAGGGGATAACTGAGGTTTGATTTGTTGGTATGTATTGTAATGTTAAATAGTGGCACTCACGGTCTTGTCCTCATGGACAAGAAAATCATCACATACACCAAGTAATGCTATGTGGCCTTGTTCTGTAATTTAAAACTATTGATTGAATAAAGATACCGACGACCTATAGGTGATCCAAAGAGAGGTAGGTGAGGTTTCGGATCCTGAGCTTGGAGTCTGAGGAGGACCACAAGGTAGAAAAATGAGAAGAAGACACCATGGAGTAGGGAAGATATGAAAACATGGCTCTGAGAGCTGGCCAGTAGAACTTAGGAGCAGCCCAGAGGGAATAGACCATGTCACATCCTAGTGTTGTTAGCCGCGAAGTAGATGCGATAACGTAGAGGGTAGATATCTGCCCATCTCTAGTGGTTTAAAGGCTTATAAATATCAAAGTTGTTTGTCTTTTGTCTGAGAACTTAATGATCAAAGGCAGGGCAGAAACTCCAAATTGAGATTAATTATTACTACAACATATATAAATATGGACATGAATATGTGTATATATATAATATATATGGTGCATATATTTATGTGTAGTACATAAGTACCTAGTGTCCACAAAGATCAGAAAAGGGAGTTGGATTACTAGAACCGGAAGTTAACAGATTTACAGACAATTTGAGCCACTATGTAGGTAGCCAACTGAACCTAGATTCTTCTATAGAATTGCTGGAGCAACCTCTGATGAGCCCTTACACGAACTTCTGAGAGCTTCAAGCTGTCAGCATCATGTAGTATGTCTCAACCTGATTATTCTTCACTGAAGATTCTTGAGGCTTAGTGAATGCAAACAACTCACATATTGTTTAGCGGAGCAATGAAGGGAGACCTTTACCCTTGATTCCTAAAAGAATTAGAAATACGTTGTTTGCCTGCTGGTGGAGCTCCTGGTTTCTAACAATAAGGGTGAAAATGCAAAATGCCACTGTGCTCTGTTTTAGACTCTTTTCTAGTAGAAACAGTCCAAAGAATGGCATATGAGGTAGACGTATCTTATTTGCAGATTGTTACTAATGGCAGGGTGCAAAAAAAAAAAAAAAGTACACATTGGATTTGTGATAAAAGTTCCTTTCTTGGATTAAAGAACTTGAAGGCCATGGGAAGAGTTAGATAGCAAGGATGGAGTGAAGTAGAAGTGATAAGAGATATGTCTCATACCAGACCTTTATTACAGAGGAAGGGAACATCCACTGGGCATGCAGACAGGAGATGTAATAACAGCCCAGGACAGGAAGCTTTGATAACCCAAAGCTGTATTAATTTACAGGAAAGTTTTAACCAAGAAAGGAAATAGCCTTTCAGCCTCAATTCCAAAGCCGTGAGGCATCGATGTGAATGGGCTCAGTTTGAACTCGATGGGAACAAAGTGAGCAGTGTAGCTATTCATTCTTGATCGAGACAATGACTACGACACAGTCTGAGGAAATATGAGACAAATCAGTTCTCGAGGGACGACTTATAGGATCCATCAAGGACATCGATAATTATTGCGTTAGGTCCCTATGGATATCAGGGGCTGGAGAACAGAACTGAAAACAAGGACTGAGAAAAATGGAGAAGCGAGAGGTGGTGCTTCAGGCTCAGGTCACTGGGCTGCACAGGACCGTGTTCAAAACATAGGATAAAAAGTAATTTATCATGGCCTAAAAGGCCTTCTTGATTTTGCTGAGCTACTTGAGAGGGTGGAATGGTCACAAGACAGAAGAGGCTGTGGCATGCCTATAAAGGAACAGTTTATCCATGTGGCATGCCTATATCTGAATGGTTTATTGATGTGGCATGCCTATACACAGATGGTTTATTCATATGTCATGCCTATACATGAATAGTTTATTCATATTTCATGCCTATACACGGATGGTTTACCCATGTGTCATGCGTATACCAGAATGGCTTATTCTGCCATATGAATCCAGTTGGGATGAGAAAGGATGTGAGAAAGGAAACACAAGCGAAGGGAGTTCGTTTAAGACATCTGAAGACAGTAGTAATAAGATCCACAATGAGCCACAATTCCTACTAAAAATGAAATAATAGAAATAATAGAAAGTAGGTTTCTTAAAAACAAACGGAACAAACAAACAAAAAACAACTTTAGACTAACCTGAGCAGCATTTCACAGATGGTGTCAACAACAAAATGCTACAAATGAAGATTCGCTTTCTTCTAAAGTATGCAGCAATCTCCCCATATGCTGGTCTCATTTCTCCCTTGTGAGAAAAGATGCTAGGCTGTCTGTATGATTCATCTTTGAGAAATATAACTGTGTTAGAATATACATTATGAGTATTACGTTCTAATCTGAAGCTTGTTGATTATACTGAACATATTTTACATGCAGGTAGATTTCATTTGTGATGTCCAACTCATGCTTTACATTATCCTGTATGATCTACATCATCAAATGGATTTTGCTTTGTACCTGTATTTCCAGTAAAAAAAAAAAATCTGCTTTCTCCCTCAGAAACTGTTAAGTAATTCTAAGAGCAAGTATTTGCACTTAGAAACTGCAATGATTCTTATGTCTTTGTGTGTCTCATTGAGCAGCGAGTACTTCAGAGTCTCTACATGTTAACTGGTTGTGGAATATAAAAACCTTTAATCTCAACTTTTTACCCCACCTTTGACCATTTAGTTCTTAAATAAAAGACATATGCAGCCTTTATATTTACAATAATCTTAAAACGGCACAAGAGCCGGGCAGATCTCTACTCTCTGTGGTATTAGAATCTACTTTCCTATTGATAACCCCAAGTTATAACTATGTTTCACCTGGGCTGCTCTTAACTCCAATTAGCCATCCCACAGGGTCATGTTATCATGGCTCACCTAACCCATGGTGGCTTCTTCTTCCTTCTGCACTTTCTTCTCCTCCTGGTTCTCCTCGAACCCCCAAGCCTGAGAAACCTACACCCCACTTATGTCTCTTCTGCACATCTATTGGCTGTGGGCATCTTTATTTAACAATCATAAATAACTGAGTGTCAGAGTCACAGGTCTATGTACAGACCCAAGGTTTGGGGGGCCCAAACTTAGCATCAAAATAGCCACTTCAACCGTGGACCTTGGTATTTATCGCCTACAACATTGAAAAGAAACTTCAGAGGAGAGTCTTGAGAGATAGACGAATCTATGGTTATAAAGATAGGAATATTTGAGGCAGTTTAATAATGTGCTCACTTACCATAACAATAGTATTAGGATCTCTCTGAGGGCCTATGATAGGACTTCACTTAGTTAATAGTGCCACTGTCAAAAGTAGTGGATGACTGTGTGAAAGAGTCATTGCTGGTTATGACAAGGCCATTACACACATGAACTCACAGTGGCTGTGACCACATGCAAAAGGCCAAGTCAGCCAATATCCCAACATGGGTGAGGAAGGTATCCTGAAGTTCTACTCAGATAAGCTATTACTAACAATGACTTTATGGAGAGGGATAGTAAAGTTTGAGGACACAGCTCCCGGAAGGCTCTCATGTTCCTGTAGATGGTCCAACACCCATGCACATAAGGCACATAATAAAGTTGGGGTAGGAAAGTGGAAAAAGAACAGGGGAGGAGCTGAGGTGACCAAATAGGAGATTTGATCAAAATACATGTATGCATGAAATTCTCAACTAATAAAAAGCTTTAAAGAGGAATATGGCATATATCAGCTTTAGTGGATGAATGATGACAGAGGAACGTCTGGGGCTGTAACCTCTGTGACACAAGTGGCATTTAAGTGTCTTATGCTTGTGAGTCTGACAAACTTGAGCAACTACTCCAGAGCGCAAAGATAGCCTGTGTCAAGTGACAACTATGAAAGCCGTAGCAATGAGCTACTAATGAATACTAGTCATACTTTGGATTTTCTCTGTGTTCAGTTTCTACTGAAAAATTTTGAAAGCCAATTGTATTTTGTAATTAGTTAATGTTGTAAGAGTAAATATTTAGGTTGTTTCTCTGACTCTTTAGAAATAGTCATTATTTACAAAATCTGAGATTTTTCATACCTATGATTAGATGTTGGAGGTTTAACATTGGTTCTACAAATACTAATTATTCCTTGTTTTCTTAATACTACTTTGCATATTCCTTTACTCCCGTACATTTTGGGATGACTATAGAAACATTTTTTTTCTTTTATTGAAAATAGATTATTTTCTCATACAATATAACTAAATGCATTTTTTCAACCCACTACTCCTAGTTTCTCCCACCTCCATGTAGTCAGGGATCCCATGAAAATACTAAGCTAAAGTCTGTGGTATAAACTCCAAGAACCTCGTGCAGACCTATGCACATCCTGTGTTGGATGCTTCAGTCTGTGAGTCCAGCGATTTGCTCAGCAGACTTAGAGGACTTTGTTCTCCTGGTGTTCCCCATCTTCTCTGCCTCTTATTCTTTTTACCTCCTCTTCCACAGGCTTCTCTGAGCTCTGAGGCGAGGAATTTGATGGAGACATTCCATTTAGAATCTCTTTTCCTTAAGAAAATGGTTACATCTAGAGAATATCATCCTGAGTGAGATAACCCAGTCACAAAAGAACAGACATAATATGCAGTCACTGATAGTGGGATGCTAACCCCAGAGGCTCGCATTGCCCCAGAAATAACTCACAGACTGTGTGAAGTTCAAGAAAACAAAACAAAACAAAACAAAACAAAACAAAAAAAACGTCATGCTCAATCCTTACACACCAAGAAAACGTTGACTAATTCCGGGTTACATCCTGTTTTACATGTACTTTTTGCTCATTGTAACTAGTAAGACCTTAATGCAGAGTATCAAACCTTAAAAAAAAGAAAAAAAAAAAAAAGCCAAGCACAGACACAATTGTATTTGTATACATTTATGCAAAAATGTTTAAATTTTTTTCTTTTATCTTTGTTTTTTAAAATAAAGTTAAAAAGAAAGAAGAACGCTGGAAATGAATTATAGGTGTTAATACTTAGTATGAATTATACATTAAATGTGAAACATTTTCTCTGGAATTTTGAAATAGAATATTGAAATAATTTGTAATGTTGGCTTTAATGTACTCAACTAGAATGTACTAAAATTATCTGGGATTTTATATTGGATTTTGTGATATACATTTATATCTAGGTTTAATACTTTTATGGTAACATGCAAGAAATTATTTAGTAATTAGGAAAAAAAGTGAACAGTTAAAATGTTAATGTTTTGCTCCAAGTGGTAGAAAACTCTTTTTACTTGTTCGTGTATGTAGTCTAAAAGTCTAAACTACATATCTTCAGTCATTAATCCTTACACAAGAAATAAACTTTTATCATTAAAAAAAATAGAGTCTCTTTTCATATAAGGTCTGCCTGTAGGACTATATTTGTTGCCATCTCTGATGATAACAGTGTAGGGCATTGATCAATGAATATAGAAGGGCATCATTAGGAGTCATTTTACTGATATTTTTATTTATTTTATTGATTTTTTTAGAACAGTAGTGTTCAGTTTTACTCTAAGCCTCTGGGCAGTCATTGGCCCAGGAAGATAAATATTGTTATATATTTACTCAAAAGCAGAAATAGCCATTAAGGAAATGATAATCAAGCTACAATCAATAGACTTAGAGAGGTTACATAAAGAGGAAGGGTCTAGTGGGGAACACATGGATCTTCCTGTTGGGAGGGAGGAAATAGAGTAGATCTTTATGGGTAGATTGGGGGTGAGTGGGGATGGGAATGGGGTATCATTTGTGGGAGGGGGAGAGGAGATAAGATAGATGTAGAGAATACAAGAAGAGGCACATTTGGGGGATTATATAGAAACCTAGCCTAGTGAAAAATTTCTAATATATATATATATATATATATATATATATATATATATATATATATATATATATATATAATCCTAATAGATATATTAGATTCTAATGAGGCCTCCTAATAATGGGAGGATACCAAGTTTTCACTGGCCATCTCTTGTCACCATAGAAGAAGTGGGTTGAATTCAATTGAATTGTTTATCAAGGGGGTCCCATGGAAATCCATAAACAACCTGGGCTATTGCTAAAACCAAGAGTTTCTCCCTGCAAATAGACGGTGGGGCCTCATTGCAGAGAGCAGCACCCACACAACTCACTGATCATGAAGAAGTCAAGTGGGAGCCTACATGGAACCTATGCTCCTATGTTCTTTTTGCCTTTGGTGTGAGAAATTACTCTGCAAGCTACTAAAAGAGAATTGTAAACACAAACCCAGCCACAAAAACATTTGACCTACAATTTGTCCTGCCTGCAAAATATGGCATAGAATTCTGAAAGTAGCCAAGGTGATCTCATCTAGTATAATTTTTTTTCTACTTCCATCCATTTTCTTGTAAATTGCATGGTATCATTTTTTTAAAAAAATATACGAATAACATATTCCATTGTGTAAATATACCACATTTTAAAAATCAATTATTCTGCTGCAAGATATCCAGGTTATTTCCAATTTCTGGCTATTATGAATAAAGACATAATGAGCAGGTTGAGTAGTTATCATTGTGACAAATGAAACGACTTTTGGATATATGCCTAAGAGTGATATAGCTGGGTCTTAAGTTATATCCTTTTTTAATTTTCTGAGGAGCCACTGCATTGATTTCCAAAGTGACCGTTTAAATTACACTCCCACCCGGAATAAAGTGCTCTTCTTGCTCCATATCCTTGCAAACATGAGCTGTTGATTGTATTATTGGTTTTACTCATTCTGACAAACATAAGATGGAATCTCAAAGTTTGATTTGCATTTTTATTGGCTTCAGTGGCTATGCTTGGCTGTCAACTTGACTACATCTGGAACGAACCACAATCCAAAATTGGACGCTCACCTTTGATCCTGATTTTGAGGCACAGTGACTATGAATCTTAAGACACTAAGGTAAGGAGATCTCTGAGCTCAAGGTCATCTGGGATAAAGCAAGTTCCAGATCTGGGTGTGGTGGTACACCCCTTTAATCTGAGACACACCTTCTATTGGAGACCTATATAAAACATTAGAAGAAGGAAGGCTCTCTCTCTTCACCTATTAGCCTTGTGGGACTGAGCATCTGCTAGGTCCGTGGACTTCCATTCACAGCTATTGCTGACCATTGTTGGGGATTTGTACTACAGAATTAAGTCACCAGCAAATTCCCTTACTATATAGAGACTACCATAAGTTCTGGGACTCTAAAGAATCCTGACTAATACAATGCTAACATCTCTTTAAGTGTTTCTCAGCCATTTGTGTTTCCTTTATTGAGAATTCTCTATATTCCATTATTTAATTTGATTGTTAACTTTACTGATACCTAGTTTCTTGAACTCTTTACATATTCTAGATATTAATCTTTTATCAGATGTGGGATTGGTATAAATTTTTCATTCAGTAGGGTGTCACTTTGTCCAAATGAAGGTGCCCTTTTCCTTACAGGAGATTTTAGGTTCATGAGGTCCTGTTTATTAAAGTATGATTTTAGCACCTTTGATATCAGTATTCTCTTCAAAAAGTTGTATCTTGAACAAATGACTTCAAGGTTATTCCCTATTTTCTCTTCTATCAGGTTCAGTAAATCTAGCTTTATGTTGAGGTTTATGTTTATATTTCATTCATTTGACCTTAGTTTTGTGTAGGGTGATAAATATGGATGTATTTGCATTCTTCTAGATTCAGACATCCAGTTTGACTGGTACCATTTGTTGAAGATTCTGTATTTTTCCCAGAGTGTACTTCTGGCTTCTTTATCAAATATGTATGAATTTATGTCTGTGTCTTCAGTTTTATTCAGTTGGCCAACATGTCTGTTTTTTATACCAATACCATGTGGTACTTATCACTATAGCTCTATTGTATATAAACCAAGAATAGTAAGACCTCCCATAGTTCTTTAATTGCTCAAGATTGATTTAGCATCTTGGGCTTTGCTTTTCCATATAAAGTTGGAAATTATCATAT
Organism: Micromys minutus; assembly: GCF_963924665.1. Lineage (NCBI taxonomy): Eukaryota > Metazoa > Chordata > Mammalia > Rodentia > Muridae > Micromys > Micromys minutus. Next base: position 7,108,751 of record NC_137968.1, read on the forward strand.
TTTTAAAGAGTTATGTTGGAATTTTGATGTAGATTGCATTGAATAAATATGTTGTTCTTTGGATAAGATAGACATTATTATAGTATAATTTAACTGATTACTGAGCATAGAGATCTTTCCCTTTTTTGACATCTTCAATTTCTTTCTTCAAAGACTTGAAGTGTTGAATTATATAATTCTTTCACCTATCTGGTTACAGTTACCCAAAATATTTTACATCCTACAAGGATACTGTAAAAGGTGTTGATTCCCTGATTTCTTTCTCAGCCCATTTGTCATTTATATATAGGTGGGCTAGTGTCTTAGTCAGGGTTTCTATTTCTGCACAAACATCAGGCCAAGAAGCAAATTGGGGAGGAAAGGGTTTATTCAGCTTACACTGTTCACATTGCTGTTTATTGACAAAGGAACTCAGGATTGGAACTCAAACAGGTCAGGAAGCAGAAGCTGATGCAGGGGTCATGGAAGGATGTTACTTACTGGCTTGCTCATTCTGCTTTCTAATAGAACCCAGGTGTACCAGCCCAGGGATGGCACCACCAAAAATGGGCTGGGCCCTCCTCCCTTGATCACTAGTTGAGAAAATGCCTTACAGCTGGATCTCATGGAGGCATTTCCTCAACTGAGGCTCCTTTCTCTGTGATTACTCCAGTTTGTGTCAAGTTGATACACAAAACCAGCCAGTATAGCTAGTAATTTTTTTAGTTAGTGTTATATCCAGGAACTTTACTGAGCATGTTTATTAGTTGTAGAAGTTCCCTGGTAGAACTTTTAGGGTCATGTATGTATACTATCATATCATCTGGAAATAATGATAGCTTTCCAATTTGTACCACTTTGATTTCCAACAATTGTCTTATTGATCTAGCAAAGTCTTTAAGTGCTATATATAGGATACACAGTTTTCCCTTCTTCTTGATTTTAGTGGAGTAGCTGTGAGATTCTCTTTGTTTAATTTGATGTTGGCAATAGATGTGTTGTACTTTGACTTTAATATGCTTAGGTATGCCCATTTTATTCTTAATTTGTCCAGGTCTTTTATTTTAACCAGGTGTTGTATTTTGTCAAAAGCCTTTTCAGCATCTAATGAGATGATCATGTGAGTTCTTTTTTCCTTTCTGTTTATGTGGTGGATTATATTTACTGATTTTCACATATTGAAACATCCTTGCATCTCCGGAGTTAATCATAGTGGATAATCTTCTTGATTCTTGGATTTCATTTGTAAGTATTTTATTAAGGTTTTTTTTTTTTTTTTTCTGTGTGTGTATAGGGAAATTGGTCTGTAATTCTCTTTGTTGGAATTTTATGTGGTTTGGGTGTCAGGTTATTGTGGTCTCATAAAACGAAGAGAGCAATATTTCTCTTATTTCTATTGCATAAAATAATTTGAGAAGTATTGGCATTAACTCTTTGAAAGTCTGGTAGAATTCAGCATTAAAACCATTGGAGGGGTGTGAATTGAGAGACATTTAATGACTGCTTTTATTCCACTGAGAGTTAGAAGTCTATTCAAAAATGGTTTTTCTGATTTTGACTTATGTTTGGTAAGTAGTGCCTATCTAGACAATTATGTATTTCTTTAATAATTTGGTAAAGAACAGTTTTCTAAAGCATGCCTTTATCATTTTCTGGATTTACGTATTGTCATAATAGTCTCCTTTTTACTTCTAATTTTGTTAATTTAAATATTTTGTCTACACAGTTTCATTAATTTGAATGAGGGTTTGTCTGTATTGTTGATTTTCTCAAAGAACTAACTCTTTGTTTCACTGATTCTTTATAATGTTCTCTTTGTTTTTATTTTTATTAGTTTTAGCCCTCAGTTTGATTATTCCTCGAAGTCTATTCCTCTTGAATGTGATTATTTCTATTTTTTTTACAGCTTCCTGGTGTGTTGGTAAATTGATACTATGGGATCTCTCCAGGTTTTTGTTTTGTTTTGATTTCTTTAAGATTTGTTTATTTATCATGTATAAAGTGTTCTGTCTGTATGCATGTCTCCAGGTCAGAAGATGGCACCAGATCTCATTATATATGATCAAGAGCCACCAGGTGGTTTCTGGTACTTCAACACAGAACCTCTGGGAGAACTTCCAGGACTCAACCTCTGAGCCATTTCTCCAGATTACCTTTTTACTGTAGACAGTTAGTGCGATGAACACATCCCTTACAGTCACTTTCATTGTGTTCTATAATTTTAAAGAGAGGACTGAGACAGACTAACTCCATGACAGCCTTCAAATTGGTAGTTCAGAAGACTAGGCCAAGATCTCTATTTCCAAGAATTGGGCACATCCAGGAAAGTCAGCTACTGGAAGAACCTCAGGCCTCAATCAGCCAATCAGAAACTGACCTGCCATTAAAAAGCTCCTCAGACAACTTTCTTGAAGTGAGGTCAATGTATCAGCAACAGTTTCCAGGCTTTCCTGAAGGACCCTAAGGGGCTTTCACCAACGACTGCCCCAGGTCAAGGTTAGGCCAAATTCCACTCTCCAATCACAGTTTATGGAAGGAGCAGGGACATTCATGAAAATCCACAGAATGTACTGACTGACCTGACCCTCTGGTCCCAGATAGAGTTTGAATGCCTGTCACATGCTTGCTAGCCAATAGATTCAAAGGTCAAAATGCTTAGCTAATAAGTTTAAACTATAAGCTTTCTGGTGTAACTTGTACCCCTAAAAAGTATAAATGCTGCTTGGAACAGCCTTCCTCTGAATGTAGGCTACCCCAGTACACTGGACTAATAAACTTCTTGCTTTTGCATCAATCCCCTATCTCTTGTCTCATTTATGAGAGTCTCAAATAGTTAAGACTTAATTTGGGCCTTACATCCTCAAGACAGTTTCTACCCCCACCTAGCAATGGTTCTGGAATGTCCCTAGATTAAGATAACCTACTCCTCCCTGGAATTCCCCTAATTGGCTTTAAATCAGGCTTGCAAACCCACTTTGTTGTCTCTTCATCTTGAAATGAGAGACCTTGCATGCTGGATTTCTGCAGAATAAAACGCCCTTGCTTTGCATACTATTTGAATCTGGGGTATCATTCTTCTCCAAACGACAGACACATATAGAATTTTGTCCCCCTGACCCATATACTAGAGTGCTTCTTTTTCCAATCAGTAAGGACAGGTGCCAGGTTGTCTAGTCTTTTGTCTTCTCCATCTCTGTGTTTCTGTTTTGGGTTTAATCTGGAGGCCCAGAGGGACAAAAACGGTCTTGTATTTTGTCTCCTGGCCAGAGGCAAAGGAGGATGCTCCTGAGGCCCTACCAGAAGCAGAACTTGCTAGTTCTCATCTGATTTCTGAACTGGCTGTGGGTCTGTGGGTCTCCTGTGGAAATGTGGAAAGACGTTCTGAGCCAGTCTTTTCATTTTGTTTTCTTTTACCTGGGAACATCTTTCAGTCTCTCTCTCTCTCTCTCTCTCTCTCTCTCTCTCTCTCTCTCTCTGTGTGTGTGTGTGTGTGTGTGTGTGTGTGTGTGTCTGTGTGTGTGTGTGTCTGTGTGTGTGTGTCTATGTGTGTTCTGTTTGTGCTTTTTGTCCTCTCCTATAGTTTTTTCTTTGGGTTTAGTCCTGAACCATTTTAAGGACTTTCACTGAGTCTCAGAAGACCTGGGTCTTGTTTTTCATCCCCAAAATCTTTTGCAGGAATGAATGGCCTGCCTATAAAGTAGGGTGCCCTGGGGAGAAAACTTTTCATCTCCCCACTGTTTAGAGGGCAAAGGCTGTAATTTATGATGCATGGGGCCACCTGAACTAACTGCCATATATCACCATGTGACAATCCATGGTCGAGAAGCTTCCTGTTTGGCTAAGACTGTTATTACCAGCCTCCACACTTCCTGTCATTCCCCTGAGGAAGGATAGGCCTCAGGACCCTGCCTTGTTCTTCTCTTCTGCTCCCATGCAGAATCTCTATCCCCCCTCTATGATATGGATTCTGCTTTTCAGAATGGATAGAAGCCTACCTACCCTACAAGGAAGGAGACTGCTAAGGAAGTAGCGAAGAAACTCCTGGAAGACATCATACTCAGGTATGGTTTGAGTATCCTGCTTGGGTCTGACAATGTGTCAGCATTCATCTCTCAGGTAATTTAATCTCTAGCACCAGTTCTGGGGACCAATTGGAAATTATATTGGACATACAGACCCCAGAATTCAAGGCAAGTAGAGAGGATGAATTGGACCCTGAAGGAGACCTTGACCAAATTAACCGTTGAAATGGGATGTGACTGGGTGGCCCTCCTACCTTATAAGGCTAAGAATATCACCTATACTTTAGGACTCACCCCTTTTGAGATCCTATATGGGATGTCCCCTCCCATGCTGCCTGACCTCCAGTCTGATATCTTAGCTGAATATGACAAACAAGTACTTTTTAAATACTTAGAATCCCTCCATAGGGCCCAGAAGCTACTCTGGCCTACTTACTATCTGCCAGGTTTACGAGTCTGCTCCTTCCTCTAAACCCCATTGCTTTAAACCATGCTATGAAATCTGGATTAAAAGAAGGCTCTGGAACCTTTTTGGAAAGGACCCCACACTTTGATCCTGATGATGTCGACATCTGTCATGGTGGACAGGATCCAGACATGGATACATCATACTCACATTAAACTTGCCATGTAACAAGCCTTGTCATCAAGTTCACAGCGGCTGGCAGGAAGGCTGACCGGACTGCTAGGAAGCCATAGTGACTAAAACTTCACATCTCTGGCTATGATCTGGGACCCATATTACTGCCAACTGGTCCAAAAAAACTTCTCAAGACCCATGATCCCCTTAGGCCCCACCAAGGCCCAGCCAATAGTCTCCCAACCTCTGCCTCATCCCAACATTGCCTCCTCATGAGGATCAGCCACGCTTTAGCCCCAGTGAGTTTCCACTTCACCAAATCAGCTGCTTCCGTTTTCCAGGTTCTTGAGTCCTCCTGCTCAGACTTAACACAGAACTTTTGGTTCTGGACAGAGATTCTGCACTGGAAATAAAGTATGCTCAGCCTATTCCCACCTCTGCAACCTGTCTGTAACCACTACAGTTGCAGGATGCATGCTGTCCCTAGCGAACACTTGGTGGACTTTTACCTCAGACTCAGAGCTTACTCCATGCATTTATGTCCTGGTTGTAAATACAACAAAGGATATTTGTGTTCACATACAGCTTGTACCCAGAGTGACTTATTACTCTAGGGAGATTGTCATTAACCAGCTAGCACCTCCAAACAATTAACTGAACGAGGCAGCCATTTCCACTGTGTTATTAGGTTCTCTCCTTGACATATGACTGGCCAGAGCTGCTAATGTAGAGGCCTCAGCACTAGGATAAAAATTTCTAGGTCCTATGGATGGCTATAGATGCAGATATACAGAAGATGGAAAAGTCCAACACAGCCCTGCAGGATTCCATCCTTCCCGGCAGAAGTGGTCTTACAGAACTGAGGAGGCCTAGACATGCTGATTCTCCAGCAGGGGGAGCTCTGTGCAGCCTTAGGTAAGGAGTGTTGTTTCTATGTTGACCACTCAGAAACGATCGAAGAATCCATGAGCTTGGTCAAAAAGAGACTACATGAGAGAAGAATAGAAAGAGAACAGTCTTGGAGTTGTTATGAGTCCCTCTTGAACTGGTCTCCTTGGCTGACTATCCTTGTCTCTGCCCTGACTGGCCCTCTTATCCTAATGATGTTGGCCTTGATTCTCAGTCCTTGTATTCCCAATGCCGTAGTTAAGTTTGTTCAAGAACTGATTTCTGCTGTTTAATTGATGATTCTCCAACAACAATCCCAGTCCACAGAAACATCTCAAGGATTCGAGCTGGCCCGTTACTGAAGAGGGGAATGAGAGGACTAAGATAGGCTGACTTCATGACAGGCTTCAGACTGGCAGTTCAGGAGACGAGGCCTATGCACTTAATGGTTTTGTGTGTGTGTGTGTCAACTTGACACAAGCTGGAGTTATCACAGAGAAAGGAGCCTCAGTTGAGGAAATGCCTCCATGAGATCCAGCTGTAAGGCATTTTCTCAACTAGTGATCAAAGGGGGGAGGGCCCAGCCCATTGTGGGTGGAGCCATCCCTGACCCAGCCCATTGTGGGTGGAGTCATCCCTGGGCTGGTAGACATGGGTTCTTTAAGAAAGCAAGCTGAGCAAGTCAGGGGAAGCAAGCCTGTAAGCAGCACCCTTCTGAAGGACCCTAGGGGTTTTTGCTAGCCTTACAACCACTGCCTCAGGTCAAGGCTAGGCCAAGTTCCATTCTCCACCCACAGTTCATGGGAAGAGCAGGAACACTGTTGAAAAAAATTTAGAATGTACTGATTGATAGTCACCTGACCCTCTGGTCCCAGATAGAGTTCGAGTGCCTGTCATATGCTTGCTAGACAATAGATTCAAAGGTTAATATGCGTAGTTTAAACTGTAAGCTTGACGATGTAACATGTACCCCTAAAAAGTATAAAAGTGGTTTGTCATAACCATTCTGGGTCACCTTCCAGTCACTCAGCACAAGGGGCTCTTTGAGGGTTAACCCTGATACACCAGAAAATAAAACTTTTGCATTTTCATCTAACTCTGTTCACTTGTCTCAGTTGGGGGTTTCCTGGTAGTTAAGATTCACTTTGAGTCTTATACATTCATGGCCTCTGCATCAGCTCCTACCTCCAAGCTTCAGCCCTGTGTGAGTTCCTGACTCCCTTTAATAATAAATAAACCCTTTCCTCTTCAAGTTGCTTCTTGGCTATGATGTTTTGTGCAGAAATGCAAGCCCTGGCTAAGATGGAGTGGGAAGATGGTTTAGAATACAAAGATCTATATGACACAGGATGGGAGATTTAGAAGGCTGTCACAGATGTTCTGCAGAGGTGTAGCTGAGATTAGGGGGTTGTATCTGAGAAAAACAAAGAGAGAAGTGAGGGTCTTCAGGTAGTCTACCTTGTTTCTTGGCAAGTGTGCTAATCCTGTTTGTTGAAGATTCTGTTTGTTTTAAGTCAAAGGGCATAATGGAAAACTGGAGGAATTAAACATTGGGAAATATAAAATTTGCTTATTTGTGATAGAGCCAGATAAATAAGATAGGGCAATATATACAGCCAGTAGCACTGGGTTATTGGTTGCGAGAGAAGGGCTGATAGAAGTTCTGCTCGATTTAGCAAGGCCTTTGAAAGGACAGAATGACATGGTTCTTGCCCCTAGGACAGGGCCAGCAGGTGTGGGCCTTTATGAGTGTTGATGGCAGCTGTGAGCTTGTTTGTATAATAATGTGCATGTTTTCGTGTTTGTACAAGGAATATCCTGTTAATGTTAATGACTCCATCACAATCAAAGACAACGTAAGTCTGGGAGTCAAAGGTGTACCTAATGTCTTTGCAAACCGATAGACACTGAGTCCTGCAGGATAGTCCTTAGGGCTATGAAAAAAAAAGGACTCCAAAAGTATGAGTTTGAAAATACATACTTTTCTCAAATACGCAATAACATAAGGATGCAATACGAATTGTATAAGAAGCTCCACAAATCTACAGGAACCAAGGCAGATACATGAGCCACAGAATGTAAGAAAGATGCAAAGGCACGCAAATTCCTGAGTTGAAGGTCAGCCTGGAAGCAAAGGTTATTTTCAGACAGCATCCCACACAGCTAGCTTACCATCTACGCTCAACAGGCAGGTAGATCCCTGAATTTGCTTGCAATGTGAAAAGAAAATGTGTGCTTGCAATCTTCTAAGAATTAAGGGGCTAAGGTCACAGGATGCCGGAAGAAATTAATGGTTTGATATGAAAAATAAAAGACTGGGCTTATGGTCTTCATGAGATGAGCTATCTGGAGAATTTTTTAGAATAGCAAGACGGAGCTGCTTGGAGAATTGTCCGGTGCAGAACATAGAAAGCTGTCTGGAGATCTCCAAATGAAGCAGGGCAGAGAGAAAAGAAAGCAGAGAAAAGAGAAAGCAGGATGGAAATCTGTCCTGAGAAGATTATAGGTTGTCCATTTGGACCCATGATTTGATTGTGAGTCATTTGTTTTCCCAGCTTCCAGACGTGCCATCTCTAGAACCCCCTCCAAGCTAAGTCTGGTCCTTGGCAAAGGTAGTGTCAAGAATGACTTTCAGTTTTCTGAACTATGTAATTGGGTCAGGGTTACTAAAGTAGAGACTGTAACATGAAAGGGGGGCTTGTCAAGTAGGCTTGAATAGAATTAGTAAATCTTGAGACAAATGGTGCAGAATACGGTTTTGAGCCTCATGGAGTCTAGACTGTCTTCTGTCTCCTGTTGAAGATTTATCCCTGCATACTTCCAAGTTATATCCTACAGTGATCCATGCTGTGTTGGTCTTTGCTTTAAGTAGCCAAAAGAAAATGTACAGTTTATCTTCCTATGAAATCTAAAGTATTCAGCTTGGTATGAAAAGAAAAACAATGCATGTGGGCGTTCTAAGATAGGTAATAATTTAAGCTTACATTTTTAAAACCCATAGGTGAACCACAACCTACAGTTCTACCTGTACTAGTCAGGGTTCTCTGGAGTCACAGAACTTATGGGTAGTCTCTATATAGTAAGGGAATTTGTTGTGACTTATAGTCTACAAGTCTATAGTCCAACTCCCCAACAACAGTCAGCAGTACCTGTGAATGGAAGTCCAAGGATCTACCTACCAGTTGCTCAGTCCCACAAGGCAGACAGGTAAAGAAGAGAGAATATTCCTTCTTCCAGTGTCCTTATGTAAGTCTCCAACAGAAGGCATGTCCCAGATTAAAGGTGTGAACCACCACACTTGCATCTGGGACTTACTTTGTCCCAGATGACCTTAAACTCAGAGATCTGCTTGCCTTAGTCTCCTGGGATTCATAGCCACTATGTCTCAAGATCTCCATGCCAAGATCCAGGTCAGAAACTTGTATCTCCCAGCCTCAAGATCTGGATCACAGGTGAGCCTTCCAATTATGGATTGTGGTTCATTCCAGATAGAGTCAAGTTGTCAACCAGGAATAGCCACTATACTACCTAATAATGAAATGATACTCCTGTGTCTAATCTCTGTGGCTGCCTGCTTAATCCCCTTCTCATTATGTTTCTTCCCGTCTCAGAGACTCCCAATGAGCTTCCCTCTCAGCCAGAGCCAAATCCGTTTCTTACCCCGCCCACTCCCATTTCTGCCCATTCTTCCACCATTCAGTTGTGAACCTGGGCCATAGGCATCCTCTGTGGTCTTCAAGTCAGCAAATCCGCTTGGTTTCAGGGCCTCTGCTCTCGTCATTTCTTCTGCCCATCATAGATCCTTTCATCATTCGCTGACTTCTCCCTACCATTGAACCTCACGCCTTACTCTGAAGGGAGTGCGTTCCTGATTATCCTTATAAACCCGCACTCTTATTCATCAGTCCCCGTGTTGCTCACTCTTCTTCACATCACCCATCCATCACTGCTGTTCCTTCAGGCTCCCCACACCCCACAGCTCAACACCATCCAGCAGAGAAACACCTTTGGGGCAAACGATTTCTCTTGTTCAGGGAGAATCTGGTGAGCGTGGCGCTGTGAAACCGAAGGCTGAGAGGGCAGGTAACAAATGCACCACTGCACGTAACTTCTGAATCTCTGCTCGCTTCGTAGGGAAGCTTTGTGTACGATCATTCAGCAGCTATTTCTCTTCTGGGCCTCCAACCCACAGCCTTTAGGATTTACTGTTTGTATCGGTGCAAGAAAGATGGCGACTCTTCGCTCTGATCTGTGGGCTCCACTTAGCGACTCCATCTCTTCCTGTACCTCACGTTCCATGTTCTTTACAGCTCTACTCTCTAATATTATAGCTCTAATAGCCGCATTACTGCCCACCATTTTCTGTCAATAATATACCACCAATCCGGTCATGTACAGAGAATGGGCACTTGATTGTGTAAAACAGTAGATGGTGCTCTTCCAACAACTCCTCTCCTGATTCATAATCTACATTTGCCCGAAGTCAGGGAGGGAAATGTGATAACTGTTTACAGAAATTGTGTTTTCAGTCACTTCAGGTAAAGAGCCATTCTGCTTTCTCTCCATTGAAACAATTGCATGACGTGCAAGGCTCAAAGAAAGCATTTGCCCAGAGCCGTTTTGATCATGTGCATGGGTGCAGAAATGTGTGTAGTTATGAGTATGCTGGTGTGTGTGTTTGCACGCACTCACATGCATGTGTGCTAGTTCATATTAATGTTTGCGTGGAGGCCGGAGTTTGCCTTTCTCAATGGTCCTTTCTTGACACAGCATCTCTCACTGAACCGGAAGCTTATCAATTCTCCTAGGCTGTAGAGCCAGCAAAATCCAGAAGTTGTCTTGCCCCTACTTCCACATTGCTACAATTACAGGCACATTCTGCCAACACTCAGCATGGATAACAGATCAAAACCAGGTCCTCATGCAAGTACTTTACTGACTCAGTCATCTCCTGGACCCCTGGAGCAAGGTGCCTTCTTTTTCAGATGTGGTATGTTCACTACTCAGGACCCACAATCCTCATCTGAAGAAATACCAGTTGAGTTCTGAAAGGAAAAAGAGATATCTGGTCGTGAGGAAATCTAATCTCCTCACTCAGGGGCACCAATGTTGTTAAAAGATGACATCCTGGGTTTCAGCACCAAGGTTAAGAAAAGGATGAAGAGACTGGGGGGCGTGTGGCCCATGGAGATGTGACAAGGCTTGAAGGTGAGGGGGGATGCCTCTGGGGGATCCATGTTGGGAAGCTCTTCCCCCTGAGGGACTAGCCATATGACAGTATAGTATGGAATAGAGTTTATTCAAGTCATGGGGGAGTTAAGAGGGTCGGAGAGGCAGAGAGAGAGAGAGAGAGAGAGAGAGAGAGAGAGAGAGAGAGAGAGAGAGAAGGGAGAGGAATAGAGGAGTATTCCTGACATGAGCATGTGGAGAGAGAGGGGAAAAGGGAAGGGGAAGAAGAGGGGGGAGGGGGGAAGGGAGCAAGAGAGAACAAGAGAACAACAGAGGGAGGAGGGACAAGCAGCCCCTTTTATAGTGTCAGGTCACTGGGGTGGAGCATACCTGGCTATTGCCAGGTAACTGAGGGGTGGGGTTTACAGAATCCCAACAAGCTCTGCCTAGCATCCCCATCTGGGGTGGGGGAGGAGTGTCGTATTAAAATAATTTATCTCCTCAGGTGGTAAGTCAGGTGGCTCCTTTATGTTTAACTTAAACCTCTCCCCAGAGACTTTTATAGACAAAAACCACACAATAGTAGCCCAAACGCATAATGGCTTATTTGATTTCAAGTGCCTTTCTTCACATCAAACTTTATAATAACTCTGAAGCAAATATATTACAAATGACTAAAAAAAATTAATAAAGATTAAGAAGCACCTAATTTAGTCTGGAGTTTCTGTCACTGTAAACTGCAAGACAAATGTGGTTTCGTGTTTTCCCTAAGGTGTGTCTGTTGGAAATTTCACCCCCAGTATGTCAATGTTGGGGAGTGGGGCTGATAAAAAGCTACTGTGCCTTCAAATATATGATGTCATTATGTATTACCGCAGAGTTGTAGAGGTTGGTCGATTATAAAAGTGAGTCTGGTTCTCTCTTGTTCCCTCTTGCTCTTCTCATTCTAACATAGACACACTGCATGAAAGGCCCTGGCTAGAGGCCAGAGCCTTGGCGTTAGACTCCCCAGTCTTTAGAACCATGAACCAGATATGCCTTTGTTCTTTTCTCTAAGATTTATTTATTATGAGTACACCGTAGCTGTCTTCAGACACACCAGAAGAGGGCACAAGATCTCACTGCAGATGGTTGTGAGCCATCATGTGGTTGCTGGGATTTGAACTCACAACCTCTGGAAGAACAAACAGTGCTCCTAACCACTGAGCCGTCTCTTCAGCCTGCCTTTATCCTTTAGAAAGTGCCCCATATAGGAATGGAGAGACAGCTCTGTAGTTAAGAGTGAGTGCTGCTCAAGTTCAGTTTCTAGCTCCCAGGTTGGGAGACTCACAACCTTGTACTTCCATAAACTGCCATTTTCCTATGTGCCACATTTGTGCCTTCTCTATCCAGAGGCAGCCCTTTGTCCCTCCAAGACAAATGTCACTTCCCACTCTCCCTTGTTCCTTTCCCCTTCTCCCTCATCCTCTGTCTCCAGTCTTTTCTCTTTCCCTGCCCTCTGTCCCTCTGGTGCAAATAAATTTGCTTTGTGCTGAGAAATTGGTCTGGGGGATTCTGGGCCAATATATATTTTTTCTCATATACATGTGATTACAAATAAAATATGCAGACTCAGGTGTCACAGTAGAAAGGTTGAGATAAACACACACAGTTACCAATGCTTGTAAATCCTGCACTGAAGTCCAGAGACAGGAACAACATTGAAAAGTTTTGCGTACCATGAAAGTCTACCACAAATTTTACCTGTCTACTCACAGCAACATCTTTACTATGAGCAAAACTAAATTATGAAATGGTTAGGTTTATGGATATTAAATGATGGAAGGGGGAGAGGAAAGTTTTTAGAGAGATGAGTATTTTGTCATAAAAAGTGTTTCTAAGTTTAAGAGTGAAGGGCAAAACAAGAGACTAAAAGTGAGTGGGAACCTGAAAGGTCTGACATTCTGTGGCTAAGTATGTATAAAAAATTTAATTGGATGTAGGGAATAACTGTACTACAGCATTGAATAATCTCTCGTATTTAGAACACCCTCAATTTGAGCAAGGTGTGTCAGTTCGCAACACATTTTATATAAGCACGTTATATTTCAATTGTTTGAAAATCAAACTTTAAAAAACAAACAAACAAACAAATAAAAACGGCACCTATTTTAAGGTTACTAAAATTCAGTGGGTTTTGATCTGTAGAAATGGCACTTTCAGGAAAAAGTCATAGATGCTTCTTAACTTATTTTTCTAAATAAAGGATTTGTTAAAACTTTCTGATCCTTCCGTTCATATTTACAATGTGATGCTCAGGTCTACTCCCTGGCCATCATCCCTGCTTCTCAGAACCTTCTGCTCCTAGAAATGAAGGATGTCCGTGCAGCGACCATTCGGGCAAGGCTCAGCAGCGTCGTCCTGTGCTTTGGGACAAGCGAGAAGAGGCTGGAAGAGGACAAGGTAACCCTCAAGTCCCATTGCCTCTCACCTGGTCTTTCATAACTCATGCGACAAATAAGACCATGCAGATGTAGCACTTCGCGAATGGATGGCTAATAAAAACTACCCAAGGAAGGGAGGGAAATATTTATCCAGTGTTAAGCTATACAAAGGTGCTGTCTTAAAGTGGACGAGTACATATATGAGAATATTCAAATTGTTTCAAATACATTTTGATCCAAATGTTCACACCGCTACCACAATTATAATACCACAATTATAATTCCTAAGGACAGAACCACTGTCCAAGAAGGTTCTGTCTAGATGACAGAGTAATATAAATCCAAGTTTAGCTTGAGAGTTTTTCTCTTATTTTTTTCTCACTTTTTAAATGTGCCTAAGGGGGTTCTGGACATGTGGAAAATTCCAGAACATACTCAAACATAGTTGCTCATAAGTGCTTAGAAAACACCTGGATTGGGCCATGCTACGTCTTCTCCTTAGTCAGTGTTTGTGGTAATTTATGTTAAATCTGTGTTCCTCTCAAATATACTTCTTCTAAATGTCCCCAAGTTGAAGGTGGATTGTGACATTGTGTCAGTGATGGTTTTATGAGTATAGACTCTCCATCAGCAGGAGGGAGTTAGATGTGTGAAGAAAGGTTGCTCCTTTCAATGGCTGCTCTTCCCAAAGAGATTCTGAATCCTCAGATTGGATCTGTTCAACAGTACTAGTTCTCAGTCCCTCAAATTAGCAACCTCCAGTGCTCTATTATGTAGATCATCCTGAAGCTGTTTGTATTTTAATGCTAATTTACTTCCCCAAGAAGGGTTGCCTAGTTAGGTACTCAGGAGGTGACTTCATCTGAGCCTTCCTATTTTAATTAGTAAAATAAAGGAAAGCCAGTGACTGGGCAGGACAAGGGAGGTGGAGAGAGTCTGAAGTGAGGGGAAGGAAAAGGACTGGAGAAAAAAAAATCTTCAAGATGGAGATTCAGAAGGATGAACTAGACCCGGTTGGGCTTAATTAGCGTTTAATAGCTATGAACATTTAAGGATTTTATAGGTCTATGTCTCATATAGAAGAGCAGTTTGTATCTTTGTCTATTTGATGAAATCTTGTTTTGTAGAGGGTTTGTGGGTTGAGAATTGAATATATAAACCTGTATGAAAAGCTATCGGGCAATAGAGTTGTGTTTGTGTTGGGATTTGGGATAAAGAAACACCCTGGGTGACAGAGACGAATTCGGCTCACTACTAGAAGTAGGCCCATGAAGTGAGACTTCAGGGCCGATTAAGAGATAAGCAATTTAATTAAAAAATATTTACTGCAAGACTATTACACTGAGAGCTGACTGAAAAGGGGGCCGTGCAGCAGCAATTGTGAATAGTTATTAATGGTCTCAACTGTCTTCTGGGAGAATTTTATAGTTAGCTTTTTATAAACGATTCCATGTCATCCAGACAATAAAATCAGCTTTTCCGAAGCCATATAACACTTGTGTGTGAGAGAGAGAAGATACAAGTTCTCTAGCTTTCAATAAGTACTATTTAACGTCTTATGCTGTCGAACTGCTTCCACTCGAAACTTTGGTCTTCGATTTTTCCAAACCAGCAGAATTTACCTTTCATCAAACTTCTTGAGACTAGCAATATAATTTGGCTTCAAAATGACGTAATGAAATTCATAATAGTAAAAGTAAAACAAATTAACCTGCTTTACCTAACATTCATACCACAATACACTCAGAAAAATGAGAAATAAAACATCAAATGTCTCTATAAGGATTTTTAAACCCCTATTCTTGGGTAGGTAAAAAAAAAAAAATCCTGTTAAAGCCAAGAGTTGTGCCTCACATTTCTACTCCTGTCAATTTGGATGCCGAGAAAGGATTGCCACGAGTTCAAGGTAAAACTTGCTACAAGGTAAGATAAATCCCCCCCCCCCCATCTCTCTCTCTCTCAAAAAAAAAAAAATCCCAATATTTGTCCAAAGTTGCAATACTTCAAAATTAAATTTCCAACTTTAGGAATCATAAGGATTTGAGAAATGAATCAATTAACACTTTAGCAGTTTTCCTGTAATATGAAGTGTGGCTTCACTTCCCGAAGCCCTGTTTTCTACTCACTCTCCGAGCAGCGTACTAACACTTTATACCGTACAATCACACTCGTTTTGTTATGTTTTCTTCCAGACGCATTTTGAGTCCAGACAACGCTGACCGTTCCGGCTCCCTGCTTTACCCACTTACACGCCATTCAAGAGTCTTCCTCCAGGGGGCAGTGTGACCATGCCAATGGACATGTGCAGAGCAGAACTTAGCAGAAATCCAACAGGAAATTACATGTCGCTAACCGGCAAGGGAATATAATGCCTCTTATATATCCCGGCTTTCTATATTGTTCTGCTAATTCTGATGGGGAAAAAAAAACATGAAGAGAAAAGTCAAAAGCCACTACAGAAGTGAAAAGGCACATTTTTGTCACCATAGTTACCACCTTGCCAGAATGGCTCTCAGCCACCAAATTAACGCCTTCTTGGAGTGCCAAGACCACACCGTATTTCCCAGGCCACTTTATCCTCACATGAAACTTCGACCTTCTATATACACACCACTTTCTCATTCCACACAATAAGTTTTATTGGTTTCACACGCCCCTGTCCTGTTGTCAACCCATGACTGCTTCACGAGAAATTAATTAAAGTGGAAAAGTGCTAGCCAATGAATTGTGTAATCTTTAGGATTTGTCAACGTGGCTTAAACTGGAGTCACCTGGAAAGAGGTGGCCTCAACTGACTGGACTGTGGGTTATTTTCCTGATGAACTAGTAATGGGAAAGGCCCCAGCCCACTGTGGGCAATGCTTCTACTGGATAAATGGCCCTGGGTTATACAGGAAGGTAAACTGAGTAGCCCTCGGGCAACGTTCATCTATGAAGACTCTGTCTCAGTCTTGCCTCCATGTTGCTGAAGCAAGCTTCTGCCCTTGTTTCCCTTGCTAAGCCACAATAATATGCTCTTCCTCTCTCACACCCAGTGGCTTTTGCTCTCTGGTTTATCACTGCAACAGAGAAGCAAAGGATGATGTGGAGGTTTAATCAGATGAACGCAAGTAACCTTGGGGTTTATAGGATGTGTTCAGCAGCCTCTCTGGGAGAAGAAGGTCAGGTGTCTGTACAGCTATATTCCTGAGTTGACAGAAACGTAACACGTGGTTTTTCCATGGTGAGCAAGTATTCAGTGTTACCAAAGGAGAAAGGAAAACACTAACCCAGCCATGAAGCCTTCTGTCCACAAGAGTGATTGCCTGTAAGATACACTGGGGTGTGTATGTATGTATCTTACACAAAGAGTAGGGCGGTAACCAGTCGATATCTTGTTTAGATTAAGGCCCATCTAAGATGTGTAAGCCATAACCAAAGCTTCTTAGGTGTCTAAGAACCTTGAGGCTAGATAAGCCAGGAACCCAAGGAAAAATCAAGTGCTACTGTTCTGCTAAAGAAACATAACAATAAAACGACTCCTAAGGACATTTTGTTATACTCCAAGATCCTTGACTTGTTCAGACACTGTCAGAAAATTCCCCCTCAAAGCAGATGGGAACAAAACAGACGCCCGCAACCACCCCAACAGGCAGTAAGTGAGAGAGACCTAGGAACACTCAGCGCTAAACAGGATGTCTCCATCAAATCTCTCAGAGCTCAGGAGACCACAAAAGTGGAGGTAGAAATCAAGGCCTTCTAGAGATGAGAGAGCTGATGTATATATAGACTTGCAGAGACCGAGGTAGCGTGGACAGGGTCTGTGTGGGTCTGCGCCACATGGGATTCTGGAGCTCAAGGGGAGGTGGCCACAGTAGATGCATCCCTAACCCAGAAGCTTTCTCCAGTGGATAGCCACTTGCCAATGAAAACTCAGTTTTCTCCAAGGGACTCTCAGTAGGCGAACAAAACCCTCATAAGGGTCGGCCCTAGGCCAAGCCAGTAGTAGGTATCCAGCACAAAACAAAGAAATGGCATCTTTGGAGAGTTTTCTCACAATTTTGTCTGGTTTTATTTATTTATTTATTTATTTATTTATTTATTTATTTATTTATTCATTCATTTATTTATTTATTTGTTACAGGTCCTTTGTATTCATATTATAGCTCTCAGTTTTGCACCGTAATAGGTGTGCAAGCATGTGTCTCTGTGTCTACATGCAGTTTTCCTGCCAAAGGGCTCTTCCTCTTGTTTGATTCTTTTGCCATGTCCTGGTTTGTTGGCTTATTATATATTATTCTGTCATACTAATTTTATTATGTCATAATATGTTACGTTAATTTCCTTGATGCCTGTTTGTTTTCTAAGGAAAAATGAAAAAAAGTATGCCTTCAGATGGTAGGACAGGTGGGGAGAGGCTAGAATTAGAAGGGGGGAGGGAAAACAGTAATCTGAATATAGTTCATAAAAATAGATTAAAGACAATATATTTTCAATAACAGAAAGAAATCTAAGAGACATAAAGAAATGAAATAAAAAGAAAGTGCACCTGTCCAGTGTTGGAGGGAGTAGCTAAGGCTCTTTAGCATTTCCTGCTTCCTCATGCTCAGATCTTGGAATTAAGTCTCTTAGAAGCAAATCTGTTTAAACAGATTTTGCCTAACATGGGACAAAGACCAAATGGTAGCCTTGTGACTTGATGAGAAACTGTATAAAGCCCAAATCCCTCTAAGGAATACAGAAGGAAAGACAGAGTAGCAACAAGATTAAGTGTGTGTGTGTGTGTGTGTGTGTGTGTGTGTGTGTGTGTGTGCGCGCGTGTGATTGAAATTACCTGTGTGTAGGTGTGGGTGTGGTTGTGTGTGGAGCTGAGATTATAAAGCATCTCTGCTCTGTCATGGGTTAGGATGTCACAGTTGGACGCTAGTGGCAGCACAGGACACACCCATCTACAGAGAATGAAGCCACTCTTAAACCAATTAAAGACCAAAAGTGGTAAAAAGAACATAAAACATCCAGGTTCCAAGGAGTTGAATTTTGCAATTCACAAATCTACTTCAAGTGAAATGAACCTAAAAGTAGTGATTTAATCTTAAAACAAACACAGACAGACAGACAGACACATACATGCTTACAAGAAGATTGAAAGTGAGATACATGGAAACCATCAAAACCGACCAGGGAGTTCTAGGAATAAAACATAAGTTATAAATAAAATTAATAGACAACAAGTAACAGTAACGGTTGCTATTAGAAACTCAGTGCACGAGGTTCTATATAGATTAATCCGATGTCGGGATTGCTAGGTTAATGGTAGCCCTCGGGAACCTTTCTGAGAAGCAGTGATGGAGTACAAGGAAGTCGAATGCAAGATGAATAATAAAAGAAAATAGCTCGGATTTCCCAGGACATCAGCAAAGCTCGGTTATTCAGATTCAAAAGAAGATAATCAACGCCACCCGTGACAACAGCGAGTAAGAAAAATGAAAGCTGCTTTTAAAAGCCCCCGCCACGCGGTGCTGTGTGCTAAGAGGCAGGCCATGTTAAAGCCTGTGCACGAGCCGTTTTATTGGACCAGGTAAAGATGGCTCCCAAAGTTCTGGTCTGGAGTTGCGCTGGGGCTGTGAAGGTGGCAGCAGGTCCGGGTCGGGATGAGAACCCGAAGAAAGGGTTGTCCTACGTACTGCCACCAAAACACTTAAATAGCAAAAGTGGCTTGTGGGACAAAGTGGGATCTCAGTCTGTGAATCTGGAGCTAAGCGTGTGGGTCTGCAAAGGAACTTTCTTGTTAAATCCAGTTTTATGAGGTCAGAACACTGAAGGTCCTGAAGAGCTCCCAGTTGCATAGAATCTTCCTTGTGACTCTGTTTGTACCTGTTCCCGTAAGCATCATTGCACGTCCATCTAGCTTCTCAGCAGCCTGCCTTAGAAGGACATCAAGAGAGGAAGGTGTCGGAAACTGTCAGAATCCTCTCAAAATAATGATACTTTCCCCATGACAGCATTACGAGTTCTGTCAACTTTCCTCACTGACGATGCATTCCTGTCATCTTTTACTGAAATTAAACGACCCAAATGTAGCTAGAGGCATCCTGTCATATATTCGGATAAAGAAATTGATTTTCTTCTTTAAATTGAAAATACTAAACCAGACCTTTGCTTTGCTGCAACTTCTCAAAAATATATCCTGAGATGAATGTCACACGCCAACACACGCAGCTACAAATGTGCCCAGCCGAGAGCGTCTTGCAGAAACATTCCTTTCTTGGTGTGTGTCATTCCCACTGAGACACAGACGAGACCTAGCTTTAAAAAACAAAGTTGTAAATCTATGGAATATATAATTTAGAGGAGGCAGTGCTGGAAACACTTGATTGAATAGAAGTTGACATATCAATTCATGTCAGTTTGTAGACAGGCATGAGAAACTGATCCCGGGGTGTGGGGGGTTGTAATTGGGTATCTTTTCTAAAAATAATAAAATGAGCAACTTTGCATCACTAGTTAATGTAGCAGACCATTTTAAATTTTAAAAGTGTTGAGCACAGGAGAAAGAATACTTGCTTTGAGGCCCGAATTTTCCAAAAGACTTGCGTTGACTAAACTCACTGGATCAGGACCTTGACCCCAGTGTGTGCTGACTCAGCTGTGTGGCTTTTCTCTACTCCAAGCTGCTGTTCTTTCATGGAGCTTTATAGTAACACCTTCCCTGCAGGAACCTTCCTCATGACTGTTGTCACTCCCTGAGTTAATCTTATAAAACATCTCCAAGCACCTGGGTCCTTGACACGGTTCAACTCTTACTTGAAATGACATCTTAGAGATGTTCCCTGACCACCCCTATTACCATCTTAAATCATGTCCAAGAGAAGTTGTACTGCTCTAAGCCTGTACTTTAGCCAAACATTCAGGCTTGTGTTAAATGGATTTTTGGATATAGGACAGAAATAGGACAACACCTGGATTTATGCCTTGTTAAGAATTCAAAAGATCTTCACTTGAGGTGAATTGCTCTCAGGTTTCTGTACTTTGGTTTTGTTTCTTCATTGTTTGGTTCTCTAGGAGAGAAAGAGTATGACATTGAATGTGTTAAGAAGTAAGCAAGGATTTGGACAAAATTGCAGGACAAGGAAGGAAGACAAAATATTTGTGTGCAGATTAAAAACAACAAAACAAATAAGTACCGGGTCAACTAATGAAAAAAAATAAAGACATTATTTTGAAACATTTATGTAAAATACTTACACAACACAGAACAATGACATGCTAGAAGAGCCCTCTCTAAATTGGACTGAGAAATTTTAAATTTCAATGCTGATAATGCATTGCATTATTTGGGTGTTTTAAAGCCTTACTTTGCAAATATACTTGAAGTCTTCTATAAAGGCTTTACTTATTAGCGTCTTCAGACGTCTAAGTCACCAGAATCTGTACCAGCTAGGCAAAGATGCCATTCTAGAGAAGGTATTTTCTAGAGAGTACGAGATCCTCTACTAGAAGACAAATTGCAACTAGATGATAACAATTCTATTTTGTCAACTGGTAAGCATAGCACTATAAAATTATTACTGGCTCACTGAAATCGCTTTGAAACAGTCTTCATCTGTAATACAATGGCTTCATAACAATGCAATGCAGATATGACACAGTCACTGTGTTAGACTCATGGGTAGAAGTATTAAATGTCACCAGGGAGGATGTGGTTAAGTAAAAAGCACGTAACTGTATAAATTCTCGGGCTGATGAGGATGATCTATGAAAACATAACCTGAGGAATAATGATATTGAACTAGGGCTGCTATAAGAAGATGAAATATGAATGGTATCAAACAATTAAAAGAGAAAGGTTATTTCCTATATGACCTAAGGTTTGGTTTTAACATACATGGGTATTCATAAATTAACGTCTTAATTCTTTTTGATAATAAACTGAAATAAAACTTGGTCTTATCATGGATTATTTAAATATGTCCAATTATACAATTTATGTAAATTAATTATTATTGTACATTATACATTTGTAAATTGATTATTGTGCATAAATAATTAATAATAAATAATAATTTAATTGTACATAAAATAATTAATTGTGCATTATATTTACAAAAAGGTATCACACTCACCTTTGTGACATTGTATCTCTTAGATACAATGATTGCTATATTTAGGTGCAGAAATTCAACTCATGTAACCTGTAATCTTATCTCTTGTGCCCCCATGGGCTCTGACCCAAGCTGTGCTTTCTTCAAAAGTACATAATTTCCTGCTAAACAGGGTCCATTATTTCAACACTTCTACTTGAACCAAACTCTGCTTCTTGTGCATAAAAAAATAGTCTGCTAGCAAAGCAGGTGGGAATGTTTTATTTAACAAAAGTACATTCTCAATTAATATTTTAAAAAGACATAGATGTTATTAATTATGAATTTTTGGATGTAATAGTGCAATGAAATGCTTGTAAACTTACAACTAATTTCATAAATTCAAGGTTAAAGAGATATTTTTAAAAATTCCACTATGAAACAAAAGTTATATTTAGGGTTTCGAAACAGAAGAAGGAAATTTTTGAATGTCATTGGTATTTAAATCAAAGTTTTCTTATTTTTCCTGTTAATAATTTAATCAGGAAATACATTTATCTTTTGTTTAGTTTTTTATATTATACTGTAGAAGGCTTGCGGGTGTTTGTGAGGATTTATTTTAGTTATTATAGAACATGAAATCTATATATGTTGCTACTGATCTTATCTAGTGTTTTAGTTAGATTTCTATTTCCTTGATAAAGTATCACCATCAAAAACAACTTAGGGAGTAAAGGATGTACCACCCATTGTTAAAGAAAATCAGAGCAAGAACTCAAGGCAGGAACCTAGAGGCAGGAACTGAAACAGAAGCCATGTGCGAACACTACTGGCTTGCTTCTCCTGGTTTGCCCAAACTGTTTTCTTATACTATTTAGAACCTGGAAATAACAGCACTCACAATGAAGTGGACCCTTCAACATCAATTATTAACCACAAAAGTGTCTCACAGGCTTAACTCCAGGCAAATATTATGGAAGGATTTTTTTCAATTGATGTTCTTTTCTTCCTATCTAGACTCTAGATTGTGTCAAATTGACAAAAGCTAGCCAGCACTTCTAGCTCCTCTAAGGAGCTGTTAATAGGCATCCTATAAATCTTCTATACATGAAGCTAAATTACTTTGACTGAAAATAAATTAAGTTTAAAAATAGAAATGTTTTCAGCTGGCTTCAGTTACAGAAAATGCTGCTTCTTCTTAGTTATATAAAAACAAGATTCAGATCGAGCTACATTGATATATGCAGTATTACTCTATGCTATTAAAAATTACGTAATCTCACAAATAAAATTCTCAAATGTTAGAAATAAGCAAATTGAATAGATTTCTCATGTGATCATATGGAAATAGTTTTTCTGCTCTCTTGGATCTTAACTACAGTATAATAGTTACACATACACACACACAGAATTATCATACTACATAGTATGCATGTAATTTGTCACTCAAATTCAATGAATTTATTCTTTAAATTCTCTCTTGTTTAAAGTGAAGATGCAGTGTTATTGCTATTGACAGTGAATGTTGTGGTAGATGTGTACACAGAGACAGAGAATGCCTGTCTGTAGTGAAGCAACCAACACTAAACGGGACTAGAGTTTTCAAGAATGAGGTAATTTGGTTGGAGTTTAAAATGGACCATAGCTTGGTTGAATCATTCTGCCTTGTCTTGTATGAATAAGGAAAGAAGATAAAGTCCAGAGAAAGGGGACAAAAGACTGAACATAAAACATGCGTGTATGTGGTACCAGTGGCAGGACTTGTATGCTGCTGAGACATAATTTGCATGACCCTAAACTCTTGCCTCTTAGTCTATAAGGCTGGGTCATAATTAAGCTTTGATACTAGTCAAATTATACTAGCTGCCTGAGATACTAGTTATCTGGAGTGGAGCAAACATATTTAAGTCTCACTCACTTCATCCCTAAATAAGATTAATAATTCCTAATTTCTTAGGTAACAGTGATTTGAGAACCAAGAACTATAGATAATATGTCATAGATATGGCTTGGTAATATCTGAGATTATCTTCGACCCTATAACAGAGTATATTTTCAAAGATGCTCTAGTACTTTTTCCCCTACTTATGACTGTTTTTCCCGTGTTCAGTGCTTGAGTATGGGTCCAGAACTCTTTTAATGACTGTGGTTGATGTGTCTGTTAGTTAAATGTATCCTTTTAACATGAAAGGACTCTGCAGAAATCTATCACCCTCTAAAAAAACAACAGCCAGGCAACTTTACCTTTGTAGTTTCCTTTCTCAAAGCACTTTCATACAAAGCAAGTGGAAATTACTGTTACCAGAAAAGTACTTGGTTAATTGGAACAGATTAACCAAGCACAATCAGTAAGCGTATCAGCATCTTACTCTAGCCAGATCCTCTTGTAATCCATGGCGTGTACTTGTAAATTACTCAAGTATATTCATTAAGCACATCATCATCTAATTAAGCTGTGGTTCTTGGTCTACATTGATACTGCATTGGTCTACATACACTAGTCCTCAGTGAGAAACAACCTCATTTGTCTTTATGCATCATTCTTGACATTCATGCTGCTAACATGAATAGCTTTTTTTGTTTTTGTTTTTGTTTTTTTTTTTTTTTTACAAGCTATCTTGTGATACAGTATGCATTATATTATTATGTATGGTGACTAAATGACATAAAAAGTACAATCCCTAGAGCTAAGGAGATGACTCAGTTATTGAAGTGCTTGCCTCACAAATATGAGTTCCTAAGTTCAGCAGTAAGAATTCATGGTTAAGATGCTGACACTCATGGCATAAGCTTATAATCTGAGCACAGTATAGGAAGACACTGGTAGATACCTGTGGATCCTTGGGCTTCACTGAGCAGCTAACCAGGCATCTAAATGAGTTCAATAACAATGAGAAACCCTTTGTACAAAAAAAAAAAAATAGTAAAGAAAAAAAGTAGATGGTCTCTAAGGAACAACACCTAAGGTTGACCTCTGACTTTCACAGGAATGAGGACATGTACATGTGCAGCTAGAATATCTGTGTGCTTGAGCACACGTGAACATACATGCACACACACTTGCATAATTTATAAATTAGAATGTCTGTGGATGTCCCTAGGGAAACAACAGATGACTAAGAAATCAGTCGAACATGCACTTCTTCATTGTCAGGGCATCTCCAATTTCACCTACAACAAATATTCACAGAGCTTCTATTATGTGCAAGACACTATGCTGAATGCAATCAAGCATTCAAACATTGTTATGAATTTAGATAGGAAAAAACAAGAAGAACGGATTTTTATAAAGGGGCATACCAATATAGCTTTTACAGTGGTATAAAAGTGCTCAGAAAGAAGCCCAGAATATGCAGGAAATTCTCTGATAAAGTTTGAGAGATGCATTAACCTGTGGATATAAAGATAGTAACTTACTAGGTGATTTATTAATATGTCCAGAATCTAAGAAGAACAGTCTTAGCTTCTGCCCTAAGACTCAAAGTTTAGACAGCCACAGGTTTTAGATCCAGCTAATGGTACCAAATATGAGGTTCACCTTGTAAAACAGGCATTAAATTCAACCAGAAAGTTGTTGGTTATTCCCATTATATTTGCTACACTTACACAAGTTACATCTTGTCTGGACAGTCACTGTTGTACTTTTCAGAGTTAACAGCCCAGCAAGAATTCTTCCTTTCCAATTTGTATTCATTTGACCCTTTTTGTTGTCTAATTGCTCTGTCTCAGACTTCTAGTACTATATTGAATAGATAAGAAGAGAGTGAATAGCCTTGTCTAGTTCTTGATTTTAGTGGGAGTGGTTCAAGTTTCTCTCCATTTAGTTTGATGTTGGCTACTGGTTGCTGTATATTGCTTTTACTATGTTTAGGTATGAGCTTTGGGATTTTAATCTTTCCAAGACTTTTAACATGAAGGGGTGTAGAATTTTGTCAAATGTTTTCTCAACATCTAATGAGATGATTATGTGGTTTTATTCTTTGAGGTTGTTTATATGGTGGAATATATTGATGGATTTCTGTATATTGAACCATCCCTGCATCACTGGGATAAAGCCTAATTGATCATGATAGATGATCGTTTTAATGTGGTCTTGGATTCAGTTTTCAAGAATTTTATTGAATATTTTTGCATTGATGTTCATAAAGATTGGTCTGAAGTTCTCTATTTTTTTGGTTGGGTCTTTGTGTGGTTTAGGTATGAGTGTAATTGTGACTTTATAGAACAAACTGGGTAGTGTTCCTGCTGTTTCTATGTTGTGGAATAGTTTGAAAAGTATTGGTATTCGGTCTTTTTAGAGGGTCTGATAAAATTCTGCACTAAATTCATCTGGGCTTTTTTTGTTGTTGTTGTTGTTTTGTTTTTGTAGTTGGGAGACTTTTGATTACTGCTTATATTTCTTTAGGGGTTATGGGACAGATGAGATGGTTTATCTGATCCCGATTTAACTTTGGTACCGGTATCTGTCTAAAAAACTGTTCAATCCACATTTTTCAGTTGTGTTGAGTATAGGTTTTTGTAGTAGGATCTGATGATTTTTTAAAAAAATTTCCTGTTTCTGTTGTTATGTCTTTCTTTTCATTTCTGATTTTGTTGATTTGGAGACTGTCCCTGTGCCCTCTGGTTAGTTTGGCTAGGAATATATCTATCTTGTTGATATTGTCAAAGAACTAGTTCCTAGTTTTGTTGAATCTTTGTATAGTTATTTTTGTTTCTACATGGTTGATTTTGGCCCTGAGTTTGATTATTTCCTGCCTTCTACTCCTCTTGAGTGAATTTGATTCTTTTGTGTTCTAGCTTTTAGGTGTGCTATCAAGCTACTTTTATGCTCTCTCCAGTTTCTTTTTGGAGACACTCAGAGCTGTGAGTTTTCCTCTTAACACTGCTTTCATTGTGCCCCATATGTTTGTGTATGTTGTGCCTTCATTTTCATTAAATTCTAAAAAGTCTTTATGATAGTATACTTAAGTGACCCCAAAAAATTCTACCAAGAAACATCTAAATCTGATAAACAATTTCAGCAAAGTGTCTGGTTATCAAATTAACCCAAATCAGTACCCTTCCTCTACCCATAAAAATAAATACACCGAGAAAGAAATAGTGGAAACGACGCCCTTCACAAAAGTCACAAACAATATAAAATACCTTGGGGTGACCATAACCAAGCAAGTGAATGATCTGTATGACAAGAACTTCAAGTCTCTGAAGAAATAAATTGAATAAGATCTCATAAGATTGAAAGATTTCCCATGCTCATGGATTGGCAAGATTAATATAGTAATAATGGCCAGCTTGCCAAAAGCAATCTACAGATTCAGTGTAATCCCCATCAAAATTTCAACTCAATTCTTCATAGAGTTGTAAAGAGCAATTTGAAATTTCATTTGGTATAACAAAAAGTAAAGAATAGCAAAAACTATTCTCAATAATAAAAGAACTTCCAGGAGAATTATAGTTCCCAACCTCAAGCTGTATTTATAGAGTAATCATGATAAAAACTGTCTGGTATTGGTACAGTGACAGGCAGGTAGATCCATGGGATAGAATTAAAGACCTAGAAATAAACCCACACACCTATAGTCACTTGATCTTTGACAAAGGAACAAAAACCATATAGTGGAAAAAAGATAGCATTTTCAACAAATGTTGCTGATTCAACTCGAGGTCAGCATGTAGAAGAATGCAAATCAATCCATTCTTATCACCTTGTACAAAGCTCAAATCCAAGTGGATCAAGGATCTCCACATAAAACCAGATACACTGAAACTAATAAAAAAGAAAGTGGGGAAAAGCTTAGGACACAGCAAAGAGGGAAATTTCCTGAAAAAAAAAAACACCAATGGTTTATACTCTGAGATCAAGAATGAACAAATAAGACCTCATAAAATTGCAAAGATTCTGGAAGACAAAGGACATTGACAATAGAACAAAATGGCAACCAACAGATTGGGAAAATATCTTTACCAATCTTGCATCTGATAGAGATCTAATATCCAATATATACAAAGAATTCAAGAAGTTAGACCCAAGAGAATTAAATAGCCCTATTAAAAATGGAGGACAGAACTAGACAAAAGAATTCTCAATTGAAGAATACAGAATGGCTGAGAAGCACCAAAAGAAATGTTCGACATTCTTAGTCATCAGGGAAATGCAAATCAAAACAACCCTAAAATTCTGCCTCACACCCATCAGAATAGCTCAGATAAAAACTCAGGTGACATCAGATTCTGGCAAGAATGTAGAGAAAAAGGAACACTCCTCAATTGTTGGTAAGATTACAAGCTGCTATGACCACTCTGGAAATCAGTCAGGCGACTCCTCAGAAAAATTGACATAGTACCTCCTGAGGACCCAGTTATACCACTCCTGGGCATACACCCCAAGATGCTCCAACATATAGCAGAGACACATGCTCCCCTATGTTTATAGCAGCCTTGTTTGTATTAGCCAGAAACAAACAAACAAAAAACCCATATGTCCTTCAACAGTGGTTTCAGTAAATGCATCACATTTACACATTAATAACAATGACCTTATAAAATTTTTGGGTAATTGGATGGAACTAGTAAATATTATTCTGAGTGAGGTAACCTAATCACAAATGAACATACATGGTATGCACTCACTGATAAGTGGATATTAGCCCAAAAGTTTGGATTACCCAAGATACAATTAACAGACCATATGAATGTTAAGAAGGTGGAAGACCAAAGAGGGGATACTTTAGTTCTTCTTAAAAGGGTGAACAAAATATCCACAGGAGAAAATGCAGGGACAAAATTTTGAGCAGAGACTGAAGAAAGGGCCATGCAGAGACTGTGGGGATCCATCCCATATACTGCCACCAATCCCAGACATTACTGTGAATACCAAGATGTTCATGCTGACATGTCCCTGATGTAGTTTTCTCCTGAGAGGCTCTTCCAGAGACTGAGAAATAAAGTTGGATGTTCTCAACCAATTATTGGACTGAGTATGGGATCCCCAGTGGAGAAATGAGAAAAAGGACTGAAGGAGCTGAAGAGGGTTGAAACCCACAGAAAAACAATATCAATCAACCAGACTCCTAGAGCTCACAGAGGCTGAATCACCTACCAGAGTGTACACATGGAGGGTCCCGTGATTCCAACAACATATACAGCTGAGAATGGCCTTATCAGACATCAATTTGAGAAAATGTCCATGGCCCTGTGAAGGCTCAATACCCCACTGTAGGGGAATGCCATGGTGGGGAGATAGGAGAAAGTAGGTGGGTGGGGGAACTCTCTTGAGGCAAGGGGATGGGAGAATGGGAAAGAGATATTCCAGAGGGGAAAGCTGGAAAGGGGATAACATTTGAAAGTAAAGAAAATACCAAAAAAAAAAAAAAAAAAAAAAAAAAAAATCAAAACAAACAAAAAAATCAAACAAACAAACAAAAAAATAAACCACAGCTGAACAAGACTGCTAGTGCCTTCTCCCCCCTCTATTAGCATACATAACAATTCAAACACTAAAGAAACAAAACGTGATCTGTAGTGAGGAAGTTTCCAGATTGGTACTAGCTTGTCCCAGGCCTCAAATAGGTTATATTTTCATCAATAGCCTCACAATCAATTTCTACTGGGAAGAAGTAAATGAGACCAATAGAAATCATCTTTGGGAGAAAGTCTATGGAGCTCCATTGACCAACAGTTCACAAAGAAGTTACCTGACACTGGGTTTTTTTTTTTTTTTATTTGATATAGAGTTTGCGAGAGTAGCATAATCCAGTCCCAATAGGGTAACTCTGTCTAAACTCTTTTTTAATATGTATATGTATAGGACGTGTTTGTATAGGCTGTGTACATATATAAAGTATTTGTATATATGTATAATGTATATATATATAAAATATGTGTGTGTGTGTGTGTGTGAGGGGGGGAGGGAGAGGGAGAGGGAGAGAGAGAGGGAGAGGGAGGGAGAGAGAGATTTGTGTATTTTCAGAATAATCTGCAGTAGTAGGTTTCCACATAGCTTTTTAAATTTTCTTCAGTGTTACTTATCCCTTCTCATAAAACCTCCTATACACTGACTCTCAAATCCTCATCCTGTTCCTGTTCCATTAGCACCTACTTCTTCTTTTTTTTGTGCAGCAGAACATTATTGATAATATTCAAGAGAGTAGGAAGGTCTCCCTAAGCCCCTTCTATTATAATGGGAGTCTGAGATAGAAATTGTGAGGAAGATGCTCAGTGTTGGGGTCCGAGGTGGGACAGGACTCCTCAGCAGTAAAGGGCCTCTTGTTCTCAGTGTCCTTCTTAGGGTGTAGGTGGACTAGTGTTTCTTACTCTTGGAGGCCATGTAGGCCATGTAGTCCACCACCCTGTCTCTGTAGCCTTATTCATTGTCATACCAGGAAATGAGCTTCACAAAGTTGTCATTAAGTGCAATACCAGGTCCAGCACCAAAGGTGGAAGAGTGGGAGTTGCTGTTGAAGTCACAGAAGACAACCTGGTCCTGAGTGTAGCCCAGGATACCCTTTAGTGAGCCTTCAGCTGCCTGCTTCACCATCTTTTTGATGTCCTTGTACTCGCTGGTTTTGTGTCAACTTGACACAAGCTGGAGTTATCACAGAGATAGGAGCCTCAGTTGAGGAAATGCCTCCATGAGATCCAGCTGCAAGGCTTTTTCTCAACTAGTGATCAAGGGGGAGGGCCCAGCCCATTGTGGGTGGAGCCATCCCTGGCACAGCCCATTGTGGGTGGAGCCATCCCTGGGCTGGTAGACCTGGGTTCTAAAAGAAAGCAGGCTGAACAAGCCAGGGGGAGCAAGCCAGTAAGTGACATCCCTCCATGGCCTCTGCACCAGCTCCTGCTTCCTGACTTGCTTGAGTTCCAGTCCTGGCTTCCTTTGGTAATGAGCAGTAATATGATAATGTAAGCTGAATAAACTCTTTCCTCCCCAACTTGCTTCTTGGTCATGATGTTTTGTGCAGGAATAGAAAGTTCCTAAGACAGTCATCATACTTGGGAGGTTTTTCCAGGTGGGATGTGAAATTCACAACAGATACATTGGGGGTAGGAACACAGAAGGCCATGCTAGTGAGCTTCCCATTCAGCTCTAGGATGACCTTGCCCACAGACTTGGCAGCACCAGTGGTTGTAGAAATTATGTTCTGGGCTACCCAGCAGCCACAATGCCACAGCTTTCTATATGGGCCATCCATAGTCTTCTGAGTGGCAATGATGGCATGGACTGTGATTATGAGCCCTTCCATGATGCCAAAGTTGTCATGGATGACCTTAGCCAGGGGGGCTAAGCAGTTGATGGTGCAGGATGCATTGCTGACAATCTTAAGTGAGTTGTCATATTTCTCATGGTTCACACCCATCACAAACATGGGGGTATCCACCAAAGGGGCAGAGATGGTGACCCTTTGGCCCCATTCTTCAAGAAAGCTCCAGCCTTCTCTATGGTAATGAAGATGCCAGTAGACTGCACAACATGCTCAGCACCAGCATCACCCCATTTGATGTTAATGGGATCTTACTCTTGGAAGATGGTGATGGGCTTCCCGTTGATGACAAGTTTCCCATTCTCAGCCTTGAATGTGCCATTGAATTTGCCATGGGTAGAATCCTACTGAAATATGTAGACCATGTTGTTGAAGTCAATGAAGGGGTCATTAATGGCAACAATCTCCACTCTGCCAGATGCAGAGCTGAAGGCAGTCCTGGTAACCAGGTGCCCAAAATGGCCAAATCTGTTTACACTGAACTTCTCCATCTTCTCTAAGGGACAAGGCTGGCACCGCACGAGAAGATTCTGCTATCGCTGGAACAGAGAGGAGCAGAGAGCCCACTTTCCTCTTCCGATCACCTGAGTTCTAATGACTCTTTCTTTAAAGATCTCCTCCACAGCCCCTAGTAGTTTCATCACCCCTATGGGTCTCTGCTTTACGTGTACATTTCTACATATCCAAAGCTAGCTAGCACCCACATCTGAAAGAATGTACAGTACTGGTCTTTCTGGGTCTGGTTACCCTACTCAGCATGTATAAGTCCAGCTCAATCCATTTATTTCTGTGTAGCATTGGATTTAGCTACACCATTTTGGTTCCTGGGAGATTACACTCACATACCTGACCAAGAACAATCTGGATTCTCTCTCTCTCTCTCTCTCTCTCTCTCTCTCTCTCTCTCTCTCTCTCTCTCTCTCTCTCTCTCTCTCTTTTTCAAGACTGAGAGCAAGCAGAATGGAATCTTCCTTTCAAGAGCAGAAAATGTCTGTGTTATAAAAGAAATACATGTGTATGTGTGTGTGCACAGGCATGTACTATAGTACTTATTTTAAAGATGAGAATGTTATATATTCTGTTAGCCATTCAAGTGAACTGAATTTGGCTATATAAAAGCAACTCAGGAAATTAGAAGCTAAAATTGTCCCAAGGTTATAGAACCCTAACCTACAAATGCTGAAGCTGCCTCGGAAACTATTCCAATTATCTTCAGAACATTAGTCCCTCATGTGTATTTCCTCTAAATGTATATGAAAGATGCTTACAATTCTGCTTGATTCTTATTTCTTGAGTGTAAACTCCACTTGTCCTTGTTAATAGCACAAAATATCTAATAATAATAATAATCTAAAGCCCTTACTTCCACGTGACCTGTCCACTGTGACAGCCCAAGGATCCACTATGGCATTGCCTCATCATTTCCTTCCTCTTTGCTGATTAATCCTGTCTGCAGTCAAACCTTGGTATCACCAACATAATTAGTGATGGGGGCCTGTGCTCTTCAAGTCCTATAGAAAAGTCGGGCTATTTAAATTATTGTCTTTCCAAGACTTTGCATCGATGGCAAAAATGTTTTAGCATCTTTCCTACAGATGCCTTTGACCTACACATAGGACACACATGTGTGTCTTTGAGAGTATGTGTTGATATTAGAGATAATAATAGTTAATAGTTAAACATGGCTTCATTCCTATGCAGAAGCAGTTCCTGGGTTCCTCTGAAATTTCAAAATGGTATTTTCACACTGAAGAATATTCTGAAGCCAAGAAAGCAAAGTGTACATTCAGCTCTTCCCTTATTCACTATCTAAGACCTCCAGGCATAGGAGGCACTTTCCCTGTGCTCGGTTACATATTTCATGCTATTTTCTTCCATAATTCATACAGTCCAACATGAAATGCTGAATATTTTTGCTCATAGTCATCTAAGAAACTGTTCAAAAACCACCAGCTCCCTCTTAGGCTGTTTCAGAGATGTGGGTTTTGTTGGTTCAAATTCTTATTTATTTGGTTTCTAATTGCCTTCAATTTTCACTAACGTATGAGCTTCAGATGTAATTTTGCAAGCACTTTATGCCAGCTCCTCTCTGCTTTGACCCCGTTCTGTCCCTTTAGCTACACGGCTGTCCTATTGCTTTCACTTATTATCACAGCTAAACAAATCAGTCTTTAAGGAACATATTTTCCCTCTAGAGAAGTGCTGGACCACACAACTGACTCTAATGTGAGTGGATCAATTCATATTCCACAACCTGTAGCACATGTGATTAGTGAGCAGCTGAAATGTTACTAGAGCTACTGAGGAGCACCATATAGTTATATTCAACTTTAATTAGTTAATTAGCACCATATTGTTAATAGCTAAAATACTGCGGAACAAAGCACCCTAGGACCTAGTTCAAAATACTTACTCATTGAGTGTTTGATAAGTTCACTAATGGATTTAAGAATATATAAAACATTGTTGGGGGAAGTATTTCCATTTTAGACTATGGTCATTGCCATGTGGAATTTCAATAGTAAGCTTTGGGGAAGATCTTTATTAAGAGAAGGAAGAAAGGAAAGAAGAGAGGGAGGATATGAGACCAAGAAATGCAATGAGGAAAAAAGACGGAGGAGATGACAAAGAAAGGGAAGGAGGAAGGGAGGGATTGGGAGAGGATGAGATGAAGGGAGAGAAGGGAAGATAGAAAGAAATGGAGTAAGATGCTTTTGAAGGAGAACCAAATCTGTGCCTTTGAAAAATCACTTCAAATTAATAATCGTTCTACTTATATCTGGACACAGCTATATTATAATCATGTTCCTTAGCCAGCTCAAATTTGTAAATGGGTCTCACCCTGATTCTAGCGAAGATATCCTTTGTACATGAACAAATAATTTATTTCCAGATTGCCCAATCAAGAGTAATCAACCACTTCCTCACGACACTTCTGTTACGTCTGGGAGACAGAGTTGGTCAGAGTGAGGCATAGCTACTATGTTTAAGTTAGAATTAGATTCCGAATTTTAGTGAGATTTCTTTTCCACAGAACCCTTCTGCATGTGGTGTGATTTTGATTAAAAGAGTTTTCTCCACAGTCTCCTAGATCCTGACACTCCAGGGAGTTGTGGTCCACTAGGAGGTACTCGGTGCCCCAGGGTCTGTGAGTGTTTCTCCTACTCTCTCAGACTGCCAGGCTCCGTTTATTGATAAGCATTAGTAGCTATGTGGGGATGAACAAAACACTGTGACAGAAGAACTTATATTTGCTTTTATATGCCTCAGAGCTGACGGCCATCAATTAAAAATCATAACACCCACAGTTTGGCTGATTCTATGTATGACAGTCTGATGTGTGGAGTTCAGTTCCATTTTTACAGGGGCATAGCTTATACTTTACTTTGATCTGGACAAAGATTCATCTTCAGACAGAGCTCCTGAGAGATTAAAGGGAAGAGACTGTATTGTAGACAATGTCAGGTGCAAGTTCAGTTGATGCATGAAAGAACGTATTTTCTAGAACTCATGGCTTTGGCTGAGCTGATGGGTTCCACTTGTACCAGACTGTACAGACATGAAGTGCAAACAGAGGAACATGATCTCACCACAATCCCAGATGTACTAGAAGATCAGGACCTCTGACCACACCAGATATGGGGAAAAGAACACTCTGGGAGACATATTCTTCACTTTCAGGGATGGAAGTTGACCCTCTTGGCAGGATAATGTTTTCCCTCAACCCAACTCCCATCTTTTTCTTCTGGTTTATGTATTTCATATATCAAGATTCTAGCCTCCTAAGAGGTTTTATTTTCCTTCTGCCTAAGTGTTGCTGTTCAATGCTGATTTCTGCAAAGGGAATCTGTAATTCAGCTTTAGAAACTAACTCAGAGCCAGAAATGCTGGCTGCATTTGGGTCAGACTTTTATCAGATCTGCATAGTCCGGAGGGTCAGGCTTAACTAACAACACGCCAAGTTTACGCCCGACGCACCACCCGCCTCAGCATCAATTTGTCTCCTACAGCCATAGCAGGTATACAGTAGGTGCCAATAAAATGATGTTTGAGTTTGAGTTTATTGTTGAGTTTATTCTTCATGTTGGCTCACAGGCCAGCAATCATAACAGGTTATTATACATTTCCACTTTTATTTCAAGAAGTGACAGACCGCACAATGATTTCAATTTGTATCCAAGCTAAGCTTGGACCCCACTATATTCTCCAAGGAGCAGAGTCAGAGTCTTTACTTATTTAACTAGCTCCCTGATCTTATCATTTTAATTTCACCCCCCAGGAGCCCCTCTTGACATCCAATTTGATCTGAAGGTAAAAGATTCCCTCAGGCAAATAACCTTAATGAATTTTTACAGTCTTTTCTGGTTCAGCCAGCAATCTTTTTTCCTTTTAACAAAACTTCAAAAAAAAAAAAAAAAAAACTTCTGGAAAATGCCTGACACTTTAAATTTCCATGATTATTTCATATATTATGCATTGATACTGGGAAGCATCTAATGGTTATTTTCTATAATGCTTTTCCCCCATGAATATGCTGTTTGCTTATATTCAGTCTTGCCTTTCTTATCAAGGTGATTGTGAATGGTCATCTGCAAGGGAGGAGACCATTCTACGAACATCATAATCATCCCGAGAACTTAGGTTCTGTCTTAAATTCTATAGTCTTATCAAGCTCCAGGAAAGAGAAGTCGGGGGCCTCCACTTATGGTATGAGATGATCACTTTCTATTTAGGATGAATCAGAAAGTCGAGTTTCTCCTCCAGCCAATGCTTGTGTTACTCTGAAATAAAAGGTTGTTTCTTGTGGGTGTCATTTTCCGGGGCCACAGGAAAAAAATCAAATATTCTTCCAGTCAACACAGTTTACCATGTTTTAATATTGTCTGTCTACTAGTACTTAAAAACTCCAAAATTAATAAATACTTGTGTTGCAGTAAATATTAAAAAATAAAAATAGGTATATCTCTTTACTGGCCCTGAGGTCTCACTCCTCAGGCCCAACCCTGATACGGAGTTTTGCACACCTCTCAAGCCCTGTCTGAGCTGCCACCAGCCCAATTTGTCCGCTCAACTCCCTTCCCTGGTGGTTTCGTATTGCCTGTACTCGGCCTCTGTCCTGGGGACTTTCCCTACCCCCAAATCCCACATAAACACAACTCCACAGCCTGATAGCTTTTCATACAAGTTTATATATTCAACTCTCAATCCACAAACCCTCTACACAACAAGATTACATTAAACAGACAAAGATACAAACTGCCCTTCTATATGAGAAACTAGACCTATAAAATCTTTAATGTTCACAGCTATTTAACGCCAATAAATATCACCTGGGTCTAGCTGGTCCTTGGGAACCTCCATCTTGCCACGACCTCCACCCTCTGTCCTCTGACCTCTGAAACGTCTCCTCTCTCCACCTCCTTTGACCCACCCAGTCACTAGCTTTCCTTTATTTTACTAATTAAAATGGGGAGGTTCATATAAAGTCAGCTCTTGAGTATATCACTAGACAGCACTTCTTTGGGAAGTAGAATTAGCATTAAAATACCAACAGCTTCAAGACAATCTATAGACTTGTTCACGGATTAAAAAAATAATAAACTTTATGAGTAAAGTTTTTAAAGATGATCTCAACCATTGTTACTTCCTTATGAAGAGCCAAATATGTGCCGGCCATGAATATGAACACATTACCTACACTTCATATTTTTTTTTATCATTCTTTCTCTTAAGATCAATATAAAGATTCACCTTTTTGTAAATTCAGATTGCAGAAATGTAGCAGTCATTGTTAAAATCGCACCATGCCACACTACCACCGGCTACTCTCTGGCCCCAGCAGTCTCGCTCCCTTTATGGCTAGCCACAACAGTGTCCTGTGCATCTAATGCCATGCCAAGTCACTGCCATGTCAGCCCCATGTAACAACTGCCCATCTTGCAGTTAGCTGCCACAAATCCCTACAACCCAGCAAAGTCAAAACTCTCGAGGCTCGTAATTTATGAAGCCGATTTATATCAGTAAGTTCTCACTGTACAAAATGTCCACACAATAAACTGAGAGCCAATTGATATTGATATAAACTGCCCACGTAGATAAGACAAATTGCCCTGTAATAATCCATCCATTATAAGATATTTGTAGCTACCTGTGGCTATTTAAAGCCACAATGATCCAGGTTCTCCTTCTCTTTCTCCATAGTTTCTTCTCCCACCTTGTCCTATCTTGTGCCTGTCCTTACCTGCATAGAGACATCAACCCACACAGAAATAACAAGATAAATTCCAAACCCAATATATTTTTAGACTGCTTCCTAGCAAGTGTAGCAAAAACATGTGTTACTCATATTGAGTTATAAGGGAAAAATGTTTTTTACTACAAAGAATGGGATAAGAATAATGATTGTACTGACCATTTTAGGCCTCTCCTTCCTCAAAGGCAACAAGGAGAGCAGAGGTGGAGGCAGGGTCCAGATGATCATGCATACCAATGGATTAACTTTCAGGATAAGCATCATTGAGACAGCTCAACTTTATTTAGGGTAAGCTAGGGTGATATAGATCTTGGAAGTGATTTCCAGGGTGGTTGTACATTAATGGCTAGGGCTGAGGTCTGGAATGCTTTGTTTATATGAAGAGGAATTCCGAGAACCTGCTTAGCAGGGTTTTGTGGGGTGGAAGTTGAATGTGTAATTTGACCAAAGGAGTGACTGTCCTCAGAGGTGGGGGAGGTAGAGGTTGTGCACCCAAACATCTGTGCTAAAAGCAGTGGGTGAGTGGTCCTCACTTTTGCCGGTGTCAGGATGAGCTTTTCAGAGTTTTGGGCAAGTCTCAGTCTCATCTTTTTTCCAGGCAAAATTCCCTGGCCACACGTGCCCTTAGATTATGTAAGGTTTGCATACAATGATGACAATGTACTAAAATCTCATAACTTGGTTATATTTCTTTAAAACACTATTATTTCTTCATCCATCAAAGTAGGTCTTAGAATCTGGACATATGGCAGAATTTCCCAGTTCTAAGGACATCACTCAAAATAGAGTCTGTGTGAGTGGAGGCCCTGTAAGTTGTGCTCTACCTAACCTGCACACCTTTACTGGCATGTTCACACACCCCTGCTGGTGTCCTGGCTCCCTTCATTTTCACTTGGAGCTCATCCAGAGGTAGAAAGAGAAGTGTTGGCATTGTTAAGAAAGTTTGATCTGTATAAACTGGTTTGACAAATTTTTACCTTCTGTAAAGTGGTTGATATGGTCTAATTTCTCAATTTGAATTGTGAGCAAAATATCATTCCTCAATGAGCTCAGTTAAAATAGTGGCACCCCGGGGCCCGTCTTTAACACGGAGCTTGTTTCTTTCTCTTCATTATTTGAAGAATCTTTGTATTTCAGTTCATTGTCATTATTAGTAAACCAATTTACAAAATTCTATTGGGTACCATCTACCTATAGCCCTTGGGTTATCCTATGTGAAACTTTTTTTTCATATCATGATACTGTTTCTGATTAAAACTTCTTATTAGACTAAGTGGCAGAGGGTTTGCTCCATTCTGTGGTCTCTCACTGGATGATGCTTATGGAATTAGGGATGAGATAATCTTTACAGCACAAGATTTTTTTTCATTTACCTAAATAAGGTTCTTGGCCTTTAGACCCAAGATGAGGCTACAAGTCTTTACCATTCTGGCTATAATCATGGTTCTTAATTATATTTCCATAATTTCAGAAGGCAGGGGAATATTATTATATCACCCTGAGTACTCATAAACAACCTTGACCAAAATTCTTGTCTAGAAACCCATGCACAGTCTGAAATAACTTAATTCTAGAATGTACAGGAAAATGAAGATTTATTAGGTTCTTGAGGGATGTGAAGAGACTCAGAGTCTCAGGTGGTAGTTGACTTGTGCATGATGCGATGGAACTCTGGGTCCTCAACAGGTAGTTTATTTGCTTCTTTCTCTGAACAAAAACACTTTTCCTCATGTTAACTTCCACAGCCTGGGCAATGCTGAGACATTTTGTCCTCATTAGATTTAATGGCAAATGTAATATTTGGGGAAATATAAAACATGGTGTTTGACTGGTATTTAAACTCACTTAATTCAAAGAGCAATAAATATTATTAGTAACATACTGTAGGTTGTTATCAAGGGGATACATGATTAGACAGTAGAGAGTGGGGCAGGGACAAAATTGTAAGGCAGAAGAGGAGGAGCAAGCGATTCAAGATGGAGATGGCAGAGACGGATGGTTCAGATCAAGGTGAATTAGATCAGTTTTATTTTGTCTAGGTGGGCAGGTTATAATTTTTTTTAATTGGCAGTGAATTCATTGTTTGGGTGTATTGTGGATCAAGAATTTAACATATAAACCTGTTTGATAAATTATTGATTGCTGAGTCATGTTTTTACTGGCTGTGGAGAAGAGTGTGTGAAAGCAATGGCTGAGAGGCAGCTGGAGCGTGCAGTCCTTCCTCTTTTGCCCATTTGAGGTGAGGGTGAGTGGGCCCATGGAATGAGATGTGTGGGTACCAGGCTTGGTAAACTAACTGCCTAGAGGACTGTGTGGGACCAGGTGCTTGGCTCCACACTGGAGCTGGTCCTCCTGTAGAGTGAGACCAGGGAGCAACAGAACCATTTTCTTTTTAAATTTGCCACAACAACATACTACTTTTCCCTAAGTAAATGATCTGATTTTTAAATTTTTATTATCATAAGACTGTATATTAGAGTTCATTACTTCTTGTTTTAATTGCCCATGCACCTAACTTTTTCTTCATTATCTTTTCTTATTTTTTGTTTCTTTATTCTAACACTTGTTATTTATTTTGTTCCTTTCTTCTGTTCTTTTTTCACCAAAAAGCACATGCATCAAACATAAATATAAAACTGAACAAAAAAAGAATGAGCAGTGTGAAATATTGACTACTTGGGTCAGATTTCACTTATTTAGAAGGCCAAGCTGTAATCTTGAGGTAAGATATTTAATTTTACTTTGCTTCTATTAATAAGCCATCGATCTTATTTGCCAAGTGAATAATATTGCTTGTGCTAAGGTTTACTTATTGGAATAGGGGTTTAGCTCTAGAATTGTACTTTTCCCATTGAATAGGCAAATTCTGAATTCACTAAGCTTACTTTAATGAAAGTGATGCAGACAGATTTACACTCAGCTGCTCATCACAGACTGTGGTTAAATCTTATGCATGACGTTGAGTCAGCCACAATTTACCATATTCACTAAGTTGAGGTGACACACATGCCCTCTGTGTCCTGCTTTGTTGGCACTGTAATTACTAGGCTATTACAAGAGGAATAAATGCTTCATGAATACTCATTAATTTTCTTCCACTATCACTTTCTAATACTCATCAAAAAAGCTTCTAATTTACCAGCCTAAATGTTTCAAGAATTAGAGCCTATCACTTAAGTTAGGTGATAAAAATGGCTGCCAAGATTATCCCCACAACTAGAGACCATTAGCATCTTCTAGCCTCCATCAGAAGCAATTTAGTTCTAACAGCTAACTAATGTCACTGGCCAAAAACGGATGTTGCCTTAGCCTCTTTAATTCCTTGTGTTCATATTTAGCAGGCTAAGGAGACAACTCAGAGCTTTAACTTTAACTTACATTGGTTTAAAGGGCTACATAAACTTTAGAGCTAACTGCATATGTATATTTTAAATAGCATGTATCAGCTCGTCACAGTATAGTCAGCATATGGGCTATCATTCCTCACAGTACTACTTAATTCTTTATTTTGTTCCTTTCCAGCTTGAGACAAGCTATAGAGATTTGCAAAAATGCCTTCTTCCATGAGTGCTGCAGTTATATAGATATATGTCCAATTTCCTTCCGTTTATACATACAAATGTGATTGTTGAATTTCCTTGTGTTCCTATGAAATTGTTTTGTGGCAGGGTTAAAGAGGTTTGTGTTAAATAAAACATACTCTTTTGTTAATTCTTAGATTTCAGAAAAGCATAAAGAAATAAAAAACCTAGATGAGTACAAGTAATGTTTTATTTCCTTAACATGTACACAATAACCTCTTAGAATGGGTACCATGTGTTGTGTTTTGAGAACCCAGGTATGATGTCATGGTGGTGGGGACACCTTGCCAAAACCTTCCAAGGTGTTCCCCCACCAACAATTAAGACATTGGACAGACCTAGTATAAAGAAGATTTATTGGAGGTAAGAGAAAGGGACCTAGGGAAGGGGATAAAGGCCCACAAAGGGGAGCAGAGGAGGACAGAAAGAGGAGAGTGGGAGAGGAGAAGGGGAGAGGCTGGTGTGGACTTGTGTGAAGAGAGAGAGAGAGGGAAAAGAGGGAGACTTGGGGAAGAGAGAGATAGAGAGAAACTGGCAGGAAATGGAAGAAAGAGGGAGATGGGGAGGGCAGGAGAGGGAGGGCAGGAGAGGGAGGGCTGGAGGGAGAGGGGGATGGGGAGAGGAGAGAGAGAGAGAGAGAGAGAGAGAGAGAGAGAGAGAGAGAGAGAGAGAGAGAGAGAGAGAGAGATGAACAGTCCTTCTTATATGTGAGGTAGGCTTGTACTTGGCTGTTGCTCAGTTACTGTTGGGTGGCACCTAGAGTAACACCACGGAGAGATAAATGTAGAATTTCCACGAAGCATTTTCAGTCACACAGCTGTGTATCTTTCCATTCTCTTGAATTCATTTGACACTTACAAGCCACCTATTAGCATTTGTGGGAAAAAAACATATGGATTTGTCACTTCCTATACCTTACTGGCAGAAGAATATGAAGGTATTGTGTTAATATTGGTAAACTAGTTTCTTTTACTTTGTGTGTGTAATTTATAGACTTTGTGCCCTCAACTTACCTAGCTACTGAAAAATTAAAAGACAGTAATTCTCAGTGACCTCCAGGCATAGCCTATGCCACACATTAGTCCTAAACATATAGAAAAAGATAGGATAGGGTTATGACTCTATAGTAGAGGTTTTATCCCAGTACAAGTCAGGTTTAACCTTTATTCTTCCATCCCTTTTAAAACATTCATAACGACTTTATTGATGAAGAGATGCACTGAGAGAAACATCCTCTTTCTCCACTTCTGCTCCTGCTGCCTACCACTCTCCTGTCAAATCATGTATCGCCTTAACATAAATCTACAGGCTCAGTCATAAGTGGCTCCAGTGTGAGCCTCTTCATCCTGAGTGTGATAGTTTTACAGAAATCTTATCTGTCTCACTTGGGTCAGGCATCTACCCAGAAGCAGTCAGTTACTTGGCAACAGCCAGACCTGCTTGCTCCCTCCTCTCTTCTACTTCTGCTCCCTCTACCCCTCACATGCTCATGACTGGCCTCTACTTCTCTTCTCTTCTCTTCTCTTCTCTTCTCTTCTCTTCTCTTCTCTTCTCTTCTCTTCTCTTCTCTTCTCTCCTCTCCTCTCCTCTCCTCTCCTCTCCTCTCCTCTCCTCTCCTGTCCTCTCCTCTCCTCTCCTCTCCTCTCCTCTCCTCTTCTCTCTCTCTCTCTCTCTCTCTCTCTCTCTCTCTCTCTCTCTCTCTCTCTCTCTCAGCCTTTCTGTTTCTATTACCCTCTCAACTCCATTCCCCATTCCCTGAATAAACTCTATTCTATACTGTACTGTCTGTGGCTGGTCCCTCAGGGGGAAGGGATGGCTCAGCATGGGCCCACAGAGGAACCCCCTTCTGCCACACATGACTTCACAGCCACCAAACATATTCCTCCCCTCTTTATCTGTTTGTAAACCACAACACATACAGTACCATCACCAGGGCAGCCTTTTGCTCCTGTGTTCAGGAGCATTACAATAGCAAGGATCATAGCTGTCCTAAGCATTTAGTAGTTCTCAGGGTGTAGCATTGATTTTAGAGTGCTGTTTTACTTCATACTTCGAAATTTAAAATTTTTATTAATGATTTGAAAGAAGTTACATAATAAATATTTACACTTGGCACAAGGCATGGTTGCAAAGTGATAGTACAGAGGAATTGTGGGTAAGAAATTGAGATGAGCCAGTAACAAAACACTACAGGTAGTGATAGCATCAATTTGGATAAACAGTGTTAGATTATCTTATAAAATGGGGGCAAAAGAGTTTCATTTCCTGTGGCTTTCTGCATTTTTATAGTTGTGATGAATGTGGTTGCTTATGGTGTTCAATAAATTCAACAAACAATAAGATGAAATTTTGAAAACAAATGACCACAGCAATAAGTGAAACCCCACAAAACTTCCTAAGAGCTGGGATTGGACCCAGACTCTAGCCCATCTTGCTACTAATATTCAGATGAAGAACAGCTGTAGACATGTAGGTATTGGCTTCCAAACATCTCATCAATTCAGACACAGCGATACATTAGCTTGTGCAAATGTGCTTGCAAAGAACATAAACCGTTACAATGTGAACCCCAAACTGTGAATTTGTTTTATCAGTATTGGTGACACAATGATATAAACATGTCATAATCGGCATACAAGCTTCAATTCTGACATAAAATTAGTTTTATGTAAATAAATCCATTTTTGAAAGTAGTGAGAATTTTTGTTATGTGTTAAAATTATGCTTGCAACATTCAATTTGAATTGAAGTAATTTGAACAAAACAGTGTAGGACATTAAATTTATGGTAGCTAATGGGTCAGGAAATTCATTAAGAATCATAAATTAGAAATAAGTTATTTAATGTAAGTGAAATAAAAATACAGATAAAAAAGATTTTGTTTTCAAATTTGAATGAATGAGAACCAAATACTGAAAAATAAATCAGGAGAGATGATTTGGTGTTTAAGAGCATTGGCTTCTCTTGCAGTGAACAGGTGTTTAATTCCCAAAATCTACATGGTGGCTCATAACCATCTGTTTCTCTTTTTCTACGGGATTAAATATTTGTCCTCCATGGGTACTGTGTGAATTTCATGCACAGATACATACAAATAAGCAAACTACTCATGCACACAAAATAAAAACAGAGAAAATAAAGTTGTTTAGAAAGTTCAAGGGAAAGTGTTTCAGAAGACAGAGAGAAATGAAGACAGATGTCTTAGTATGATAGTTTCTGAAGTGCTACTCATTTTCTGGTGATGAGATTCAACCAAGGTCTCCTAAGGGCCAGTGTGGACTCCACTGCCTAGCTACAGTCATCACACTGCTCAAGCACAGAGCCTTTCTACATGCACACAGTAAACAAGAATAAAAGCATAATTGGCACATGGCTTGGGAGTTCAGTGGTCATCTGTCCAAATTTTCTTAAGCAGTATTACAATGCCATTTTACATCCAGAGACAGGGAGACAGATAGAGAAACAAAGACACACACACACACACACACACACACACACACACACACACACACACACACACAGAGAGAGAGAGAGAGAGAGAGAGAGAGAGAGAGAGAGAGAGAGAGACTAAGAGACAGATACAGTCAGAGAGAGACAGACAGAGAAAAAGACCAAAAGACTAGACAAGACAACAGAAGACAACAGACTTGTCCTTGGCTAATTTGGAGGAATCTGAAACCAGACAAAACACTTGGTGTCTTAGTCAGGGTTCTATTCCTGCACAAACATCATGACCAAGAAACATTTGGGGAGGAAAGGGTTTATTCAGCTCACACTTCCACACTGCTGTTCATCACCAAAGGAAGTCAGGACTGGAACTCAAGCAGGTCAGGAAGCAGGAGCTGATGCAGAGGCCATGGAGGGATGTTACTTGCTGGCTTGTTTCCCCTGGCTTGCTCAGCCTGCTTTCTTATAGAACCCAGGTCTACCAGCCCAGGGATGGCACCATCCACAATAGGCTGGGTCCTTCCCCCTTGATCACTACTTGAGAAAATTGATTACAGGTGGATCTCATGGAGGTATTTCCTCAACTGAGGCTCCTTTCCCTGTGATAACTCCAGCTTGTGTCAACTTGACACAAAACCAGCCAGTACAACTGACCGGTTGTCAACTTGACACATAAACATTACTATTATGCCTCAACTCTTACTCTCTTATTCATTTGGGATGACTTTATTTCTTCTTATGCCAATGGCCTTGCAACATAGGGGCAGTTCCAGTCCTTAACATTTTTTTAAATTCATCTTATACAAACATATTTAAAGCACTGATTATTCAGGGACCACAAGTCAAGGCCAACAGAGAGGAGAGTATTCAGCCAAGGAGACCAGTTCAAGAGGGAGTCACACCAACTCCAAGACTGCTTTCATTCTAGTCTTCTCTTGTGTAGTCATTTTCTGACTAAGGCCATGGATTCTTTGACCATCCCTGTGTGGTCAACATAGAAACAACACTCCTTACCTAAGGCTGCACAGAGCTCCCCCTGCTGGAGAATCAGCATGTCTAGGCCTCTTCAGTTCTGTAAGACCACTTCTGCCGGGAAGGATGGAATCCTGCAGGGTTGTGATGGATTTTTCCATCTTCTGTATATCTGCATCTATAGCCATCCAGAGGACCTGGAAATTTTTATTCTAGTGCTGAGGCCTCTACATTAGCAGCTCTGGCCAGTCATATGTCAAGGAGAGGACCTAATACCACAGTGGA
The DNA here is from genome assembly GCF_963924665.1 of Micromys minutus. Taxonomy (NCBI): domain Eukaryota; kingdom Metazoa; phylum Chordata; class Mammalia; order Rodentia; family Muridae; genus Micromys; species Micromys minutus. The sequence goes on from NC_137968.1 coordinate 7,153,670, forward strand.
AATGGCTGCCTCGTTCAGTTGATTGTTTGGAGGTGTTAGCTGGTTAATGACATTCTCCCCAGAGTATTAAGTCTCTATAGGTACAAGCTTTACTAGAGCATAAAAATCCCCAGTTGTATTACAACTAGGCCATAAACACATGGAGTAAGCCCTAAAGTACAAGCTCACCAAACATTCTCTGTGGGAAAATATGTGTGTTACAACAGTTAGATGTTACAAAGCGACTGCAGAGGTGGAAATAGGCGGAGGGTCCCTTAATTCCAGTAGAGAATCCCTGTCCTGTTATTGACTGTCAGGTCATCTTACCTCTATCTGGTTGCTGCCATTTACATTAAATAGTATGTGTATTCTGTGTGACTACCAACAGTCCTGTAAGTCTGGGCAGGAGGACTTATTAGCCTGGAATGTGGCTTCTAATAAGGGGTCCTGACACGGATGATGAAAGGGGAAATGCAGGAGGTAGAACCATTTGAGGGAGCAGTTGGTTAGATGAAATAAGACCTCACTGGGGAGAAAGAGTGCTGGTTCCTGAGGAGGGAGCAATGAAGGGCAGAGGAAGAGGTTGAGGGGGTGGTTGGTTAGGCGCCACTAATACCTTGTTAGGACTTAAGGGGACCATAGGTCTCACAAGGATACATTGGAGCAGTTGGACAGTAAAGAGGAATCATGGATCATAACCAGAGGCATAAAGTCTTCTTAGTCTCCATAGCTCACCAGCAGTCCATTTGGCCTTCTGGCTAGATGCTGTCAACTTGATGACAAGACTGTTGCATTTCCCCATGGGGGTCCTTGGTTAGTAAGGGGCTCAAAGCAAGGTTAGCAAGTCTCTCTCCTAGGATCCTGGCTGTCATTTCTTATGCAGAACCTAGTTCTGGATGTCTGTGTATCTCTAAACTAGATAACAGTGATGAGTTCATCTTTGATGGGGGTAGGGAGGGGCTTTCAGCTAGTCCATCCAGTAGATTTGCATTCCCTATGCTGCTTAGAAAAGGATCTCTGAACCTCCACATTTGCTTTGCTGACTTTGATCCTAAAAGTGCCCCAGGCAGACCTAAAAGTCCTGCGACCATGTGTTCCTTCAGGCCACAAGTGAGTTGTAACCATAACCATGAAATGCCTGTTGATCCAAGGGGTCCCATTCCCCATCCACTAAGTCGCAAAGGTCTACATTAAGATCGATAAACAAGGTGCCCGGGGAAGCAGAGTGGGAGCTAAGCAATCTTACCCACTGCAGCATTAACTATCTGCCATGTTAGAGTCAGGGACTATTGGGGGCTAGTCCCAAGTGCAGCAAAGCTTTTGATGCAACAATGTAGGATCAGGAACACTGGAGTCTCAATCTCAGCCTATTGAGAGGGTATGGGACAACCTTCCATCATTCTTGTGGAGATTCATCTGGAAATCTCTTCAGCTACTGGACCATTTCTATCCTGGCAGGCTTATTTTGGGAGTGATGTATCCATGTCTGGATCCTATCCACTGTAACAGGTGTCCTTGTAGTCAGGATCAAAGTGTGGGGTCATTTCCAGAGAAGTTCCAGAGTTAGTTATGTTTCTTAATCCAGACTTTGTCACATATTTCAAAGCAATGGAATAAGGGGAGGGAGAGGGAGAAGACTCAAACTTGGCTGATGGCAGGCTAGAGTTACTTCTGGGCCCTATGGAGAGCTTCTAAGGCTTTTTAAAAACTTATGTTAGTCATATTCAGCTAATATATCAAATTGGAGGTTAGACAGCAAAGGAAGGGGCCTCCCACGTAGCATCTAAAAGGGGGTATGACCTAAACAATAGGGGGTGTTCCTGGCTCTATAAAGTAGGAGGGACACCCAGTCACTTTGGTTAAGGTATCCTTCAGTATCTAAATCATCTCTCTAGTTGCCCTGAAATCTGGGGTCAATATGCAAGATGTAATTTCCAACTGGTCTCCAGAGCCGATGCTAGAGTTTGGGTTTTCTGAGAGATGAATACTGGCCCATTGTCAGACCCAAGCAGGACAGGCAATCTATACAGGATAAAATGTCTTTTCAAAGTTTCTCTCTCAGTGTGTTGGCACTCCCCTTCTTTGTAGGGTAAGCTTCTACTCTTCCTGGAAAGATCTGTCTATAAAAGCTAGCAAATACTTGTATTCTTATGTTCCTGGTTTTATTTCTGTTTAGTTTATTTCCCAATTAGCCCCTGGCCATTTACCCCTGATTCTGGTTCCAGGAATGGCTCACAGCCTGGCAGGTGACACAGGCTGAAATTACCTGATCTACCAAGTATCCTATGTCAAATAGTTTTTACTTTGCCCCTTGAAGCAATTCCTTCAGTTTTTGGTGTCCCAGGTGTAAAGTTTGATGAATCTGATGGATGAGTTGCTTAGCAAACACCTTAGGTAGGTGCAGCCTTCAGGGGTTAGCAACCATCTGTCTCTTCTGCTAACTCTTTTGGCGTTTTGCCTGATCTCATTTGTCTTCAGCAGTATATTCAGAACTGGCTGGGAGTGTAGGGGCTTTGGAATTGGAAGCTGGTGGCTTTATTAGCTAGCCTGTTCCCTCACGCTATGTCTGATTTCCCTTTCCAATGCCATGGGCAATGATTTATGCCTACTTTGAAATATTTGCTTTCAATAAAACATGTATTTCTTCCTTATTTTGATGGGTTCTTTTTCTTCAGTAGTCAATAATCCCCTCTCTTGGTATATAGAACCAGGCATGTCAGTGTAGATCTTAGTTATGGCCCCTTTTGTTAGTTTTAAAGCCCAGGTTAGAGCCTTTAGTTCAGCTTTCTGGGCTGAAGTTACCAGTGGCAAAGCAGTTGCCAAAATAATAGAGTCCAATAACAGGTGCCCCTGCTTACCCGATTCCATTTTGGATGAAGCTGCTCCTACCCATGAAGTAGACACACTCCAAGTCTGACCAGGATATGTCAGTCAACTTCAGTCTGATGTTCTGGATGTGCCCTATAGAGCACACAGAGATACAGAACTATAGAGCAATCATACTCCATATCTGAGGATGGGTCAGGTAGTTGGGTGGCTGTATTTAGGGCACATAATGGGTTATATCTTATGTGAGGGGGATTCAAAAGTAGAGCTTGGAAGTGTACCAGTCTGGCATTGGATGACCACTGACTGGGTGAATTCTTGAGGGTTCCCTCAATAGCATGGAGAGTTGATAACAAATTCTTGCCCCATGTAATTTTGTCAGCATTCTTGACTAGCAGGGCAGTGGCAGTTGTGATCTGGAGGCAGGGTGGCCATCCTTGGACCACCAGTTCCACCTTCATAGATAAGTAAGCCAAGGTTTTTTTCCAGGGTTCCAAAGCATGGGTGAGCACCTCATTTGAAATCCCCTTTTTCTCATCTGCATACAAGTGGAAACAGTTTGTGAATGTCTGGGAAGGCCAAGGCTGGCATCTCTAATAAGGTGTTTCTTAGTTTAAGAGTCTTACCCATTTTGGGGGTTAATTCTATTTTGTCTTCCTGGCCCCTAGTGGCTTCATATGAAGGTTTAGCTACTTCAGTGAACCCTGGTACCCAAAGTCTACAAAACCCAACAGATCCCAGAAGTTCCTGTATTTGCCTTTGGGTTTATGGAGCTGGTATCCTAAGGATGGTTTGTTCCCAGGCATCTAAATGTGCACCCTAGATAGGTGTCTTAGGGCTTTACTGCTATGATTAGAAAGCTTGACCAAGGCAAGTCTTATAAATGGCAACATTTAATTGGCACTGGCTTACAAGTTCAGAGGTTCAGTCTATTAACATCAAGGGTGGAACATGGCAGCATCCAGTCAGGCATGGCACAGGAGGAGCTGAGAGTTCTACATCTTCATCACAAAGGCTTCTAGTGGAATATTTTCTTCCAGACAGTTAGGGTGAGGGTCTTAAGGCCCACACCCACAGTAAAACACCCACTCCAACAAGGCCACACCTCCAAATAGTGCTACTTCCTGGTCCATGCATATTCAAACCGTGACAATGACCTTAAGTTGACAAAGCTGGGACTTCTTAGCAGACACTGGATAGCCGAGTTGACTCAGCTCCTGAAGCAGGTCTCAAGTGGTCTATGGGTATGTCTCCAAGTTGATGGTCACAAGCAGGATGTCATATATATACTGAAGCACTGTTATTTGGGGATTGGGCCACCAGTACTCACTAAGCAGCTGAGGCCTTGAATCCTGGAGGTAGGTGTGTCTACCTCTGATGTTAATTGAAGCCTCTTCCTGAGTTTTGCCATTCAAATGCAAATAGAGGCTGGCTTTTGGGTTCCATGGGGCAGTCTGAAAAACATCCTTCAGGTCAAAAACAGTATGTTTTGTGCTCAGGAGGGAGGCTGCTCAGCAGTCTATATGTTTTTGGAACTGTGGTATAGATGTCTTCCACCCACTTATTTATCTCCCTTAAATCCTGCATGGGCCAATAGTTATTAGAATGAGGCTTTATGACCAGAAAGAAGAGAGTATTCCATGCTAATTGGCAATGAATCAGAATCCCTGCCTCCCAGAGCTGATTAATGTGAGGGGTGATCCCTTATGGTTTCTCTGGGAATTAAATATTGCCATATTCATGCTGGGATAGCCCCCAGATTTTAATTGAACTAGAATGGGAGCCCTATGTTGGATGAGTCTCAATGATTTTTTTTTCTGCCCACACCTTGGGGATTTTGACTAGAAACTTCTATCATAACAGGCTTGGAGATCGGGTTGGTTGAAGGAACAGTTTGTATTTCACTTCTATGGCCAAAGTCAAGTCATAGATGGGTCCATTTTTATCTAGCACTTAGACTCCCGCTGGGCCAAAATGGATATAGGTTCCCATTTTGGTGAGGATAACAGCCTGTACTTGAGTAGGTAGCCAATTAGCTCCCAGAACCAATTTCTGGGTAGTTCCCACAATCCTCTTTCTCTCCTCTATTGGGAAAAGAATTTGGAGCAACTGCTGACAGTCATCCCAGGTGGACAAGTGAGTCAGCAGGATTGAATATAGAAGACCTGAGAGAGCTGATGATCTTTCTGAAAATAGGGGATTCTGCAATCTCCAGTTTTAAACATCATTACTGGAAAATGGCACACATGTCATCAACTGTCTCCCCTTAGCATCTGGGTATCTGGGTATCTTATCTGAGGAATAAGACTGCAGTAGAGTTGCCCCCTGGGCAGTATGGACCCAAGTCTGAGGTGGACCCAAGTCTGTCACAAAAATCAGGTGAGTCAGGGGTTGCTCCTTGTTCTGGCTATAAAGGTTTGTCGGGGTAGTGGTAGCAGAATCTGTAACATGGTGAGGGAGATATGCATCCTCTTCAGGAGCAGAAGGGAGGAGCAGGGCAAGTGACCTAGGATGACCTCGTTTGGAAGAAGAAGGTTGGGTTGCAAGGAGGCTGGTAACAAGAAAGTTCTCACTCAGGTCTTCTTGTACAGGTCTTCTTGACACATGCTGATATGTCATCTGATCTGGGTGGCTCCTGGCCTCATAAATTACAGCCTTCACCTTGTAAATGGTGGGGAGATAAAGTTTCTTCCTCAGGCCATCCTACTTTATAAGTAGGCCATTTGTTCCTGCAAAACTTGGTTAGTTTTCAGGGATGAACAATCAGAGTACACATGAACAGACACACAAAGAAGTTCCCAGGAAAAAGAAAACAAAACAAAAAGGCTGACTCAGCCGGTCTTCCTTCCTGTGCATGGGAGGCCCACATACTCACAGATGGTTCAGAAATCAGATGAGAACTAGCAGGTTCTGCTTCTGGTAGTGGGTTAGGAGCATCTTCCTTTGCCCCTGGCTGGGTGATGAAATACAAATCTGCTTTGTTCTTCTTGGCACCCCAGACTCAAATAGCATGCAAAAGCAAGCAGCATTTAATTCTGCATTTGGGGATCTCTTATTGCAAGATGGAAAGTCAACCAAGTGGATTTGCAGGCCCAATTTAAAGTCAATTAGGGGAGTTCCAGGGTAGGTTGGCATAGTCTTACTCTATCTTTAGTCATTTCAAAACCATTACTGGAGCACAGGGGTGCTGTGGGGGATGGAAACTTGCAGAGTAATCCCAGGGTAGGGATAGGTGGGTTTTGTCTTACTGTCTTTAGTCACATGCAGTAGTGAGAGGGGGGAAAGTGTAGAACCAGAGCTCAATCTGTAACTGTCCGTGAAGAATCCATTGAGATAGCTCAGTGCCTTCAGACCAGCCTGTCTCATCCCTCTCAGAGAGTGGGGACACTAGGCAAACTCAGTACCCCTGGAAGAGCAGGAATTGCACACTGTCCAGAGTTGATAATGGAATAGGATGAAGTCCCTGCGCCATGCACCTCAGAGATGCTGCTGACCACCTGGCCAGACAGGCAAGCCTAAACTCTGTGAAGACTGACTGTCATTGTTACACTCACTCGTGTCTGGACGTTAATTGTAAACTTTGCTTTCCCAGTGTTTGGTTTCAATACTGAGACAATGTATATTTTACATACCAAAAGAGGTCTAGCCTCCAGGTTCTCCCAGCCTGCCTTAGTCACTACCTGGCATACAGTATTCCCAACCTTGAACTTTCCAGACCAGGGATTGGCCTGCCCAATTCCCGGAGGCTCTTCTCTGTATAATCCAGAGATTTTGGTCTCTTGCTCTCTGTCTCTTTTTCCCCTTCTTTTTTTTTTTTCTCTGCATTATGCACCATTTCTCTCTTTGTCTTCTTCCCTCTCTTCTTCTCTTGGCAACTCCCCTGTCCTCAATCCTCAGAGTCAGGTCCTGAGAGCAATGTTCCCCTAAACCTGCCTTTAACAAAATCTAATCTGGTTTAAATTGGATCGTTTCACCAAATGTAGGCTCTCTACACAACAACAATGTTTATTTTATTTTATTTTTTGTTTTTGTTTCAAGCCCTTTTTTTCTATTTTTTTTATAAATCTTTTCTAATTGAATATATTGTTTATTTACATTTCAGATGTTATCCCCTTTCCCAGTTTCTCCACTACAAACCCTTTATCCCCTTCCCCATGCTTCTATGAGGGTTACCCACCCCCACACTCCCACCTCATTTCCCTAGCATTCCTCTAAACTGGGACATCAAGCTTTCACAGGACCAAGGACCTCTCCTCCCATTGATGCCAGATAAGGCCCCTTCAGCTTTTTCAGTCCTTCCTCTTAAGTCATTCATTGGGGTTCCTGTGATCAGTCCAATGTTTGGCTTCGAGCATCTCCATCTGTACTGGTCAGGATCTGGCAGAGCCTCTCAGGAGACTCCTGTATCAGGCTCCTGTCAGCAAGGATTTGTTGGCATCAGAAATAGTGGGTTTCAATTGCTCTTAATGCCTGAACCAACTCTCTAGCCATGACACCCCCCCCCCTTTCTTTTCTTTCTCTTCTTTTTAACCTTGATCACTACCAAGTTCAATTAGGGCCACCCAAACATGCATGGCTGTGGGACTGTCAATAGTAAGGGCTCTAAAATTGCTGAAGGGAGACTCCAGACTCAGACAGTATGCAAAGACAAAGAGTGTTTATTCTGCAGAAACAACCAGCATTCAGGAAAGAGAGCTCAACCACTCTTCAAAATGGCATCCCTAGACAAAGGTACACACGCCTTCTTATAGACAACTAGAGTAATTTTCTAGGATTGGGTAATCTCTAATGTGATTGGTAGGAGCCAAAGCAATGGAATTAGTACAAATTTGATTGGCTACTAGGTTAGTTCCTCTATATTTAGAGTGTCGGTTAGGTAACCCAAAATTTCATTGGTCGGTGCTAGGAAGAGTTACATGGCTCAGCTTCTGATTGGCTTGTGAGAAGTAGTCAGTGCTGTGTATTCTTATATCATGAATATTTAACCACAGGGTAAGATAGGGCTGCTTAGCACAGTTGCCCATCCTAAGATAAGATATTTTCCCATTCTTTTTGTTATCTCAATGCTGTTCTTTAGGAGGGGGTTTTATGACCTTGTTCCTGGAATTTATGGCTTGTTCTGGAAGCTGGTGACCTATGGCCTAGTTGCTGGAATTTATGGTCCGTTCCTGGAGCTGGTGAGTTATAGCCTAGTTCATGGGATTGGTGGCTTTCTTCTTGAAATCAGTCCTGGTTCAAAAATGGAGACAAGTGGAGCATATGTCATCCTTTCACACTGGCTGTACAGACAACCTATCAGTAGCCATACACCTGAAGAAGACTGACTGCTCTGTCCTTCCTAGCCATCAACTGCCAATACCCACTCACCAGTTAACAGTTGGACCTTGGGAGACCCTTATATCCTTGGTATTGTTTGAGCCTGAGAAGGTTTGTGTAGGTAACTCCGTTGTTTTGTGCACAATGGCTATGTCATGTCCAGAAGACAACATTGCCCAGTTGTCTGACTATTGAGTTCAATAGAATGATTATTATAAAGAGTGTAAATCACTGGCTTACAGACAATTCTGCTAGGCTATGACCAACAGCTACCTAGCAACAGCTTGTTTAACCACAAGCCAACCTGGGAATTGTAAAAGAGACTGCTCTCTTTCCCAGTCTCTCTCCTTCTCCATCTCCCTCTTTTTCCTCTCCTTTCCCTATCCCTCACCCCTCCCTCTTCCCTCCTTCCCTCTCTCCCTCCCTCTCTCTCTCTCTCCTTCTCTCCATCTCCTGTTCCCTCTTTTTCCCATGTGTTCCTTGCCATCTTCTTCCTCTCTTCCTCTCTCTTCTATCTTTCTCTGCTTTTACCTCTTTTTCACGCCCCCTTTTCTTCCGTCACTAAATTTCCTTATACTAGGCCTGTCATATCAGAGATGTCTTGGCATGGGCCAAAGTGCTCCCTCCCTCCACAATATGCCGGAAGTAGTTAAGTTGATTCTCTCTGAACATTCTTATCAGCGTCTCAGAATCCACAACAACACCCCAAGCCTCTGAGAAGACCTTGAGGTCTACTATGCTACTTGACAACTTGTAAAATTATCTTGCCTTGTATCCTTCTGTGATCTCCCGTAAACAACTTCATTAAGAAGAAATGGATTGACCCCCCTGATGGATCTTCCTTACACCAGCATTTCTGGCCAAGCAGATAATCAAAAAACCAATAAAGTATGCAGTCAGGAGCAAAAACTATTCTTTCAGGCACCATTAAACGGGGCAGAATAAAAGCTTAATATGAGGATTTAACTGACAGGGTAGAGATGTAAGCAGATACATAGATTCAGTGTCAAAACTGAAATGGAATATCTAGGGTTTTTATTTAAGTTGCATAAATAATTTCTGAAATAAAAGTGTATGTTGCTGTGTATAACAAGTTTTTACAGTTTCCATGGCTAACCCTTCATCTCTTTCAATGCTTTTCATATGTATAAAGAGTTGGTAGTAGAAGTAACTAGATGATCACACATTTCTTAATAAGCGGGCCTTGGAGAACATGGCCGTCTCTAATTCCCTTCTGTTCTATGTCCTATGAAGCCACTGGTAGATATCGGGTAATTCAGCCAACTTCTGGCCCATTTGTTTCTGATTCATGTCACTGCCTAGCCCAAAGATGGAGAGACTGGATTTGGAATTGATGTCTCATGATCCAGCCTGCTTTATCTGTGTTCTATGCTACACTCTGAGGAAAAACCCTGCTAAACATTAGGCTCCTTTGTCTTCCACTGTACCTAGTATTGGTGGAAGTAGGTGCAGAGCCATGGCTGTGGTGAGCACCTACGTCTATTTCTTCCTGAAGAACTCAGCCAGCATAGCCTTAGCCCTGTGGGCTCTAACATTTCACTCAGCAAAGCTGACCTTTAAGGTGCATAAACTGACCTTCCTTTCTGTGAGCTTTGGCTTCAGAAAATGGGTAATTAAAAACTCTCTGTTGCTTTGAGGTAGAAATCCTCTCAGAAGACTGTTAACAATTACACAACACAGGAATGTCTTTCTCAAAAGACCTAGGAAGCACCTTCTTTGAAATGTCACCATGAAAGAACAGAACACCCCCATCTCCCAGTCTCCCCAGGAGGGTGGAAGCCCAATTTCCATGGATGCCAATTAGCAAACACAGATGGCCTAATCACAGAGAAAAGCATTTGCAAATTCAGGAATAACTCCATGTGCTCAACACATCCTATTGATTAAGTTCCCTGCTAATGGGTGGTTAGAGGGGAGTGGTTGCCCTCCAGTGTTTTTCCACCTGCTCACTCGGTGCTTGCAAGCCCTTCTGCCTTTGGTGTTACTGAAATCGAGTTCCATTTCTGTTTATTTATTTTTTATTTTACTATTATTTTTGCAGTGCTCTGAAAAATGAAGCAGAATTCATAAATCTATAATTTGTTCCTTGACTCATCCCTTTTTGTGTGTGTGTGGTGGGGAGGGGTTGCTGACTCTAAGGGCAATAAGAAGGTAAATAAAAACATAGCAAATTCTAACTTCCTCAAATAAGAAAAAAATTAATTTTGTTAGCATTCTATCTAAGCCCCACCCTAGAATTACCTGGCAATAGCCAGGTATGCAGGACACTATAAAAGGGGCTGCGTGCCCCTCCTCATTCTCTTGCTCTTTTGCCTTCTTGCTCTCTTACTCTCTTCCCCCTTTGTCCCTTCTCTCTATATTCCCTGCCCCCCTCCCTCTCCATGTGCTCATAGCTGGCTTCTTCTCCTCTACTTCTCTACTCCTCTTCTCTCTGCCTCTACTACCCTCTCAACAATCCTCCCTATGCCCTGAATAAACTTTATTCTGTACTATACTGCCATGTGACTGGTCCCTCAGACAAAAGGGATTCCGAATATGGGTCTGCCAGAGGCATCTTCTTTCCCCCAAACCTCACCACACCTCCATAGAACATATCCCCCCACTCTCTTTACCTTTTTATATACACAACAAATTTAGCAAAATTCTTTTACATTACCTCATCCTAGACTTTGGTGTAATACCTAGTTCTACAAAGCTGACATACCCTATATATTGCCAGTTATGGATCTGATGTAAATTTATCTTGGATGTCACATTCTTTCTTCCTTTTTCTTGTTGGTCTTCATTGGAGCATAATTGATAAGGCTTCATAAGGGACATGTTCTCATTCAAAAAGGCCACAGTTGTCAAAGAGAGTAGGAAACTCTGGACTCTGAGCTGAAAAGAGTTTAGCCTTGAACCTCCAACTATGAAAGCAAGCACACTGTTCCCCTAGAGAGACAGGTTTATTCTTTTCCTCCAAGTCTTTCTGTGCCTGAGGAAAATAGGAATTAGCACTCCATCTTAACAGTGCCATGTTTGAAAGAAAATGACCTGGAACTATAATAGAACGGTGGTTCTAAGATAACTCTTTGTTCAAGGCCTGATGGAAATCTCTCTTTCTTTCAAACTATTGTGTGGAAGCCTTTTGTATCCTTTCACTGGAAGTCAAGCCCAAGCTCAACCTCTGCATTTTTATTAAATACCAATTCTGTAAATAAAAAAAAAATTAAAAGGTCACACTAGTGGCCTCAAGGATATAGAAATGTCTCTCTTCATATTTTAGAATCTCCTCACATTCCAGGTCTTTAGCAAGCTTATAAAACCAGAGACGTTGCTTCTGGATAAAGAGAGAACAGCATAGTATGTATTCATCACACTGGCCCAGAATGTCTGCTTGGGCCAGAGTGGAAGCTGTGGGCAGAGCTGAAAAAGGAAATCGGCTCCTTCTGGAGATCTGGTTTAGTGAAGGAAGGGCTGATGTACATGCATGTGGACATGAGGCATGATTCTGAGCATCTTAGAACATCCCTTATTATCCTTTACATTAGCAGTTCTTAACTTGCGGATCTCCATTCTTTTGGGGTTGAATGTCTCTTTCACATGGGTTGCATATAAAATATCATGCATATCGGATACTTAAATAACAATTCAAGACAGTAGCAAACTTACAGGGATGAAGTAGTGGTGAAAATAAATTAATAGGTAGGGGTGATCACAGCTTGAAGAATTTATTAAATTCCTCATAGTATTAGGAAGGCTGAGGTCATAAATTCAAGCTTCCCCCTATAAGACTGAATCTTACATTCTAGAGCTTGGGCCTCCATACTATTGATACCACAATTAGCCTTTTAGTTTAACAAGTAATATATAATATATTCTACTATGGTATATAATTTATATGGTATATGTAATATAGAATTATGCATTATATATTTTATAATTTATAAAATTGAAATGTGAATATTTAATTTTTATTATGCTATATTATGATTACATGACAGAATATTTCTGGGAAAACCCTGAATACCACACACACACACACACACACACACACACACATTTACACCAAATAAAAAGTCCATGAGAAACACCACTAAGTTCAACTTGGTGAACCAATAAGCTTTGTTGAGGTTACTTATAGAAATGTGGTTAGAAGTTACTTTCAGGAAAATAAATGACTTAAAGACCTTATCACCAAAGCGCACCCCAGTTCACAAAAGCCAAAAACCTGGAGATAATAGCACAACTTTCAGGCAGCTTGACAGGTTAAAGGTATTGTTTTCTGTTTGCTCCTTTGACTGAAGCCTTTTCAAGTAACTCAGGTATTTTGTGTATTTTTCAGGCTGCTTGGTGAATCGTTGCTTCTACTAGACCTTTTAGTTTGTCTGAGATTAACTGTAAGTGTCTTAGTCAGGGTTTCTATTCCTACACATAACATCATGACCAAGAAGCAAGTTGGGGAGGAAAGGGTTTATTCAGCTTACACTTCCACATTGCTGTTCATCACCAAAGGAAGTCAGGACTGGAACCCAAGCAGGTCAGGAAGCAGGAGCTGATGCAGAGGCCATGGAGGGATGTCACTTACTGGCTTGCTTCCCCTGGTATGTTCAGCCTGCTTTCTTATAGAACCCAGGTCTACCAGCCCAGGGATGGCACTGAAAGACCCCCGAATTGGGGAAGCCCCTCACTCAAGTACCGGGAAAACTCAAACCTAAGAACTCACAGAGAGCCAATCTTGCTGCAATTAGGCAAGAGGTTTATTCGGAGTTGGGGGGGTGTCAGAGCTTTGGGGATGACACGTATCTCACACAGGAGATAGAGGAATTGACCCTGAACTCAATTAGGAAGACATATTTATAGGAAAAATTACATAAGAAGTTAGCAACAGGCACATAGCAATTTCATTGGTTCATTCAAATTGGCAGACTCTGCCTGTTTTGAACACAATTCAACTCTAGGCCGCTCTATTTTGGGGTACACTGACCCTCATACTTATTTTTCTCAGGACTGCGGAGTCAGACTTATAGAGTCTAGATGGTCTGGGGTTGGGCCATTTCTTTGAACATGTTATTTTGTTCTTAGCCTTGAGACATACTTGTCCTCAAGGTAGGGTAAGTGGGGCCAACTTAAAATTTTAACTTTTTCAGCACCACCCACAATGAGCTGGGCCCTCCCCCCATGATCAGCAGTTGAGAAAATGCCTTACAGATGAATCTCATAGAGGCATTTCCTGTGATAACTCCAGCTTGTGTCAAGTTGACACAAAACAAGCCAGTACAGTAACTATCCTCTGGGGACAAGAGGATCCTAATGAATCTGGTCAGTTTCAGGTACTTTCTAAGGCTATTTTGAGTTGTTTACTTCTTGTCTTAATGAACTTCCCTGCAAGATAGAATGTTTCAACCTTAGAGTAAGTAGACTGTTGTTTCTTTTCTTTTCTTTTTTTTTCATTTAGGTTATCTTTCTCCTTTGTTTAGAGATTTTTAAAAAAATTACTTATGCATAAACCTAAATTTACTAAGACACTATTGCATCTTAGTTGGTCCTTTAATACATTTTCTCAGTATCATAAGGCCTGTTTATCTATTGTTTCAAATTCCTATTCTGGACAGCAACAAAGTATTTCTTTATATACAAAGTCAGTTTTGTCTGTCACATATGTTCCTTTTCCGCATTGCTTGGCTATTATTTCAGTGATGAGTTTCCTTTATTGTCTTTACAGTTAGGATGATCCTCTTTCTAATTGCAGTCTCTGAATGGTGTATCTCATATCTGTCACCCAATCAGGAACTTTTACATTGTTGCTTTTCTTTCCCACTAGTGTACATTTAAGATCACAAATGCCTTTTGTTCTTATTTGTTTTATGCTACCTCCCTTTTGTTCCAGCCTGTTCACTTGTTATTGCCTATGTCAGAGTCACTGTTATTAAAATTTTTCTTTAAGATGGCTTTATGTAATCTGTATCCTCTCATCTGAGGAATAAAATCTTCGAACAAATTTCTCTTTTCAATCAATCACTCAGAGTGTGCTATATTATGCCCATTTCATTACAGTTCGGTTACTTTTGCACACCAAACATAGACACACAAGCTGCCTCATTTCCCTCGTGTCATGTACTTTCTTTGGTTGAATATCCATGTTTCATGCTTGCCCCACAGAAGCCAAGGTTGAAAGGAAGTTTGAAAAATGATGATCTGTCACAATCAGGATGCTTGACATTGTTTAAGACATTTTAAATATATAAAGCACTGGTAGATGCATATGCAATGTTGCTTTTTAATACATTTTATTTATAATGGGCTGTCTTGATGGTCCATGGATGGGCCTGACTGAGTAGCAATTTTAGGTAAGATATGCTTATCCTGTCATTCTAACTGAATTTTGTGTTAGAGTGTCGTGATTGATACAGGAGTATATGCAAAGATGCGAGCAGACCTGTGATGAATGCAGGCCATTAATGGAGAAATGATCAAGCTAAATGGCTGTAATCTGAATTAGGAAAAAAAAAAACAAACAAACAAACAAAATGGGCAAAGGAATTCAGAGTATTCTTGTAATGTAAAATTCCTCCATTTGTAATTATTATTCATATAAGGTAAAAAATATGAAAATGAGATAAACTTTAGGGTATCTGTCAGGAAACTATTATATAAGTAGGGAGTATAAGAAGAGGAAGAAAAGATTGTTTAATAGGGTTTCTGCTTCATGTGATTCCTCCAGTCAGCTTTGCTGAGGACCATCTTTAACTGGTTAGGTACTGAGGGGAATGTGGCAACTAAAAGCAAGGCTCCAATAATGTTATTTTATCTCTTAGTCCTTTTATTAACACCTAAGACAAAAAGTCCCTACGTAAAAAAACCAAATCACCTCATATCCACAAGTTACATATTCTCCAAAAACAACCATCACAAAAACATATTCTTTACAAACATATTCTTTCAATCTATCTTTCTGTCCAAAAACTCATTCTAACCCCAAAGCCATAATTCTTTTTACCATTGATTAACACAGTTTAAGTAAGCCAAGTCAATTATAGCTAGTGTCTCCCTATGCTAGCTGACACAATTTATATTTACCAGGAAACAAATAATTTATCTTACATTTTGTTTTTTGAAGCCCTAGTTAGCTAAACTAGCTAATTGTCTATTCTGTATTCTTATACTCTTATAGAATCATGTATTCTTTGTTAATAACTCTGGCTTTTTATGTTGTAACTTGAAGCCTGTAACCACAGCATTGGATCACAAGATCAAGCAATTCAGACCCAAACTCCAGTGAGTATTTTCTTTGATCATTACTCTGTCTAAAAGCTAGTTTCCTTTCATAAGTACAACTTTTTGCGTGTAATGCATGAGAGCTCAGTGTACTCCTTTTCTAGGTTGCACAACTGTGCAAAATGGTGGACCGTCTCCAAAGAACTCTCCTGCCTACCACAGTTCCACATGCGTGGTGTCTCCCAAACTGTATTATATTTTAGTGGTCAGGATAAGCTCATCACAGCTTCCACCTATTAAGAAACACTCTGACATACTTTATGTGGATGCCACTCCAATTCCTAGTTACTAAATTAATTAAAATTCTCAGAATAAAGGCTATCTGGAAAGTCTTATGTTGATAATGAAATCATTTGAAAGTTCCTCAGTGCAAGAAGGCAAAAGTCTGCATGCAAGCTTAAAACTGTCTCACTTGACCCAAGTAACAAAGTTTTGTAAATCTTTTGGATTATCTGATGAGTGGTTTATCCACTCTCAGCGTTGGGAACGCTTCCTAAGATTTGAATGTCAGGAAATAACTACTGATGAAAAAAATTTAACACTTTCTTTCCTTTCCCCATTTTTATCTATCTATCTATCTATCTATCTATCTATCTATCTATCTATCTATCTATCATCTATCTATCTATCTATCTAATCTATCTATCTATCTATCTATCAATCATCTATCTATCTATCTATCTATCTATCTATCTATCTATCTATCTATCTATCTATCTACCTTTAATCTATGTATCTACATCTATCTCTGTTTCAACAGATATTGCCTAAAGTTTATTCCTAAAGACAGCATAGGGGTGTCTTTGATCATCTGCAAATAGTGTGTAGATAGGTGTGTTACAGCTGTCCATCTGTCTTTATATTGGCAGACATAAGCCTTTCCTATGGGCTCTTCAAAGGGGCCTGGGCAGCTTTGAAGACAAAGCTGAAGCCTGGGTTTATGCTTAAATTGTGGCCTTTGTCTTAGTTTAAATCTTGGGTTTTGGTTGGCAGAGCCCTGGACCCATGGGCATGTTCCAAAGCTTGGGGTGATGGATGACAGCACAAAGGCTGTTTGCACCTGGTGTCTTGTGGTACTTTGGGTTTAACTGTTTTAGGCTTTACAAGGTCCTTGATGTCTTCTGTAAATTCAGTCATTGCCTTTAGGTTGTTCATCTGAATCTTCTTCAGGCCTTTCTTGTTGTGCAAAACTGGCAGGGAGAGATTTCTACAGACCTTAGTTATCTTTGTGTATTTGAATATTGTTAACCACACTATTGTCATTATAATTTCTCTTGCTAAATCAGTGTCCTTAAATACATTGGATAGTAATAACGTTTTCTACTTACTATACTCTCCGAACATTGATGGATGTTGATCCATCTTTTTATCTAGTTAAAAGAAAAAAAGGAGTTTTGGTGAAAGGGGTGGTCCTGTTCCCCAATTGGTTCTGGATTTGTCAGTAAAGAAAGCTGAGGGATGCTTGCTGGGCAGAAGTTATGGTGGGACTTCCAGGTCCCAAGAGGAAAAGGAGATGCAGGGAAATAGAGAGTTTTCTACCATGTTTTGGAGGAAAAAGAACACAGCAACTTTGTAATGCTTCAGGGGAAAGCTCTGGACTGTGGCTATTGCTACAGGTGGGTGGTTGTGGGTGTTTGGCAGGGGCTAGGTGGGACTGGCCACTGAAGACTAGGGCATGTGGAGAAAAGGAAATATAAACATTAATAAGGGCATGCTTTTTCAGCAAAAGGGAAGCTGGCTGGGGTTGGTAGATTAGCCGGTCTGGAACTAAGGCAGTAGCATAAAACTATACACAACATTCCTCCTTTACTTATATTTTCAAGTTTCTACTTATCCCTCAGCATTACCTCTTTCCTCCCTTTTGGCGCTTCCTTTCTTTTTTCCTAAAGCTAAGTATGATTACCTTTATATTGATTTCTGGCTGGATGACCTATGCCTCTTGTGTGTGTGTGTGTGTGTGTGTGTGTGTGTGTGTGTGTGTTTGAATTTGAAGCAGTCAGCATGGAAATTCAAACGAAACAACATTGTCTTTCTTTCTCCAGATATGCCCACAAGTTATACTTTCTTGTGTTTTGGCAATCAAGATTTTGCATTAATTCTCTGTCCAGGGGACAAATGCAGTGGTTGTGGACTCAGTGTGAGGCACAGAAAGCCTGACCAACTGCTCCTCTGCCAACTTGGAGTACACAGAAAGCTCCTTGCTCCCAATAAGCACTGCCCAGCAGAGATACAACCCCAGTTTTGCCATATCAGCTTATTTCCAAATATAAGAATAATGAAAGCTCTTATGAAGCACATAAACAGATAAGTGTTAATAATTTCTCTGTAAACACTGCATCGCACCTCAAAATATGTATAAGGCCTGCAAAGCATTATGTCTTGGTACAACATGACAGCAAAAAAACAAAAAAATCACAAGTTTTGTAAAATTTTAGCAGGTTACCCAAACGAATTAGTAAGGATGCACAGAAAGTACTTAGTGCAGTGTTATAAAAGAATGAGAGATCAAGGTAGGCTCCTTGATTGACCAGCCCTTAAATTCTATGGGAAGGTTATTGCTAATATGCTCATTTAGATAGAAGCTCCCAGAATACTTTTTAGTTAAGATAGAACCAACAGAATTTCAGTGGAGCTAAGAGTTCCCAATACTCTGCCCAATGTATAGTTCTTCCATGTTTCTTTTTCTTCCTGGCTGACTGGGATTGAAGCAAAGTCTATGGTATCAGAGTTCAAAGACGTTTTAAGATACCATGCCACCAAGCTCAGCAATACAGGATTGTTATGTTAACAATATGATTAACGTGCTTAAGACAGCATTGCCATAGTAGGGTTTGAGAATTTTTAAAAGCAAATTGATTTTATTTTAAAGCTTATTAATAGTTCCTTTATTTAGATGACAAGAATCAATTTTATTTTAAGCTTCACCACATTTGCTGAGTAATGACCTAAAACCTTTGTGACTGCTCAGAGAAAACATTAAGTATGGTACAGTCAGGTGACAAGATACATTGTGTTGACTGATGTACAGCAATGAGAAGAAGTCTTCAGGAATCTTATAAGATGAAGACCTTAGCCACCCAAGCTAGTTCCATGGAATCTTTATGAAATAAATAATAACAGCCAAAATAAACTTTGATCACTTTTTACTAAGGTATTAATTCATATCTATTACCTAATACTCATTCTTTCACTGTTCTATTTTTTAATTTTTATAGGATATTCTCTGTATTTATATTTCAAATGGTATTCCCTTTCCCCTTTCCCACTCCCGCTCTCTCCTCCCCTTGCTTCTATGAAGATTCTACCACTTCCAATCTTCTACAGGAACAACTCATAGTTTCGTATATACAAGAACTATCTACTTATTCCAGTATAAGACATTTTATCTCCTTTTTCCCTTATCAGAGTAAATTTTTATTTCTCATTATTTCGTTTATCATTCTATGGACAACTAGCCTGTTTACGTGTCCTGGCTATTGTGCTAGAACAGTTATGCATATATCTCAGAAGGAGGATGTAGAATCCTTTGGGTGTATGCCCAGAGTGGTATAGTTGGGGCATATAGTAGCTCTAATTTAGTTTCTGAGTAAAATCTATGCTTTTTCCTAAGCAGTGGCTCCAGTTTGCCTTCCTACCAACAGAGCATGTGAGTTCTGTTTTCCCCATATTCTCGCCAGCCTTTATTATCTTTTGTTTTCTCAATTTTAACTTTTCTGAGTGGGGTGAGATTATTAAGACGTCAACATTCTAGAATATTATATTCTAAAATCTTTCAGCTCCTACCTCTTTCTTCTCAGTGATAAGTGATTCCAACAATAACAAGATTCCAGTTTCTTTAGTCTATTTCTTCATAAATCTTTTTTAAAGGTACGTACAGTAAACATATACATTTCCTGTACTTCCATAGTAACCAGGTTTTTTTATTTTCATATTACTGTGTTTTGGAAATTTTACTGTGTGTATTAACTATATTTCAAGCTTAAACTTCAGATGATCCTAAAGTAGAGTCAATCATAAAGAATACACTGTCCTCTTCATCTCTAACTTTTTTCATTATTCTGGTTATTGTTCTAATTTAATATAAAGAACTGACTAACTGATAGGGTTTATATCATCAGCCTATTTGGACATGATATAGATAGTCAATTTAAATTGGGAAATCAATAATAATGTATGAAATTTCTTAATATTAAAAATATCTAGAAGATTTCACATTTTATATTTCAAAAGATTACTTTAACTATCTTGGTATTTTCCACTTACTGTCTTCATAAAATGACAATGTCTTTTTATTTCTTTGGACAGCATCTCATTATGCTGTTGCCCAAACTACCTTCAAACTCATGATCTAGCTTTAGTTATACAAGTGTAAGAACTTTTATACATCCAATTGATAACAATCTTTTAAGACAACAGAGAGAAACCGAAAGTTACACAGAGAACAAAGAGGGACCATGCATTTCTTACAGTGAACTACTGAGTAAAGAATAATATGAAAGAAACAACATTTACAGGACCTGGTAAAGCTGTGTCAATTACAGAATGCTTTCATTCTCAAGCTTAAGACAGATGTTTCAATCTGATTCTGAAAGATCAACCACTGAGCAAGAAAATGAGGTTGAACACAAGAGTGAAGTGGTGTGAGGCTGGAGATATGGCTGAGCAATTTAGACTGTGTGTTGCTCCTTCTAGGACACTGGTCAACACCCAACACTAACATGATGGCTTACAACCATCAGTAACTTCACAGTTTCATTGGATCTGATTCTCCCTTTTGTCCTCTATATAAGCATCAGGTATTTTTTGTGATACACATCTGTTGTGGTAAATATTAGAAAGTTGAAACCTTTTATCCTGAGCTAGTGCTAGCACCCAGTCGCTCTCTCTACCACAAGGTCCCCACTTCACCCTCTCAGCTATCCCTCTTGTAGTTTGGAACTTTGGCTACTAGTTTCTGCGTGGAGCCACAGACCACCACGCCGAAACCACTCACCCGGCTGCCTCTCTACCAGCTGGGAACTTAGCTCACATTCTCCACAGCCGATGACTTACAACCATCAACTTATCAAACAGATTTATGTGTTAAGTTCTCAATTCACAAACCCTCTACACAATAAGCTTACAACTAGAAATATATATATATATAAACTGCTCATTCAGAAAAGATAAATTAAACCCATAGAAACCCTTAGAAATAACCATAATAACCTCATCAAACTAGAATGTGGTGAGAGAAACATACACATCAGATTTCATCTTGCCTCTAGAATCTCCTTTTTCTTTCCCTCTCTTTCATTCCTTTAGCCTCTTTTCCCATCTACCTCTCCACTGTCCAATCAATATATCACCTTAACATAAACCTACAGATCACCTTCTCTGTTTACATAAAAAAAACTTTACCTTCAAATATAAGCTATGTGTAACTATTACCACTTGATAATATTCTTAATGACTGTTTTCTCGAAGTTAATTAGCTATAATTAGGCTATAAAACTAAATTAGTCTTTAACTCTGACAGAAATCTGAGAATTGCAAAATATCTATAAACATAGGAAGTCTAACATGGTTTCTAGAACTGAGAAAGGTTGTAGAGATAAATCTCCACTAGCAGTTCCCTGTTAGCAACATATGAGAGCAAGTCTTTAGTCTTCTGGCCCAGGATCACTAACAGACTTTGAAATGCAGAATCTTGAAGAGCTGATAAATTTTGTTTAGCAAAGATTATTACTTGGATATTCTGTATAATGTGTCTCTTTCTGGACAGTATTATTCTGTAGATTAAAAAGGCAGTTTTTGCTCAGTGGCTGCCTAGCCATAAGGTATAACCTCACCTAGAGGTAGAGATGTTCAATTTCTTCATTAAATTCACCAAAGGGGAACTGTAAAGAGCAGATATGTCTCAGCAAAAGATAAATAACATTAAATGTCATAATTTATGAATTTCTGATGGTTCTGAAAACCATATAACTATAAAAAGCATTTCTGAACTGTTAAGCCTTGGGCATTTTTCATTGAAATATCTCAAAACACCCTTTTAATTGACTCAGAACCATGAGCCTGTTATCTGTCCCTTAGCTTGTATTGTTTACTCAACTAATATCAGTGTGTAGTACCAACTTTAAGACTGGGTTGAAGACTTGTATTCCCAAATGTATTGTATAGGTATAATGCCTAAATGAAAGTAGCAATATTAATCTCAATTTTAAATTAATAAGAAATTATATCAATAAAAACCTTAAATCTGTATCAAATATATTATGTACCACTGTAAAGATTATAATTTCAACTTTGTACCAATTAATGGTTTTCTACCAATGTAAGATATGACTTTATCTTGAAAACCCACCACAGAGGGGAGACCCTCAGTAAAGTCTCCGGATAACACAACCTCCCAAGAACTCATGAGAGACCATCCTTGCTAAAATTACACGAGGTTTTTTAATGGACCAGTGCACTGGGGTTGAGACTTATATCCCATGCAGGAGTAGAGGAGTCTGACCACGAGTGACTGAGAGAAGTGAGAGAAGGGGGTTTTAAAGGAAAAAAAAAACACAACCCAGGGGGGAAGGAGTACGTTATTGGAGAAAACCAAAAATACCAGTGAAGAATCATAAGAAAAATACCTGGTTTCTCAAGATTGCCTATCAGGTGAAAATTACCAGTGAAGAATCTTGAGGGGGAACATCCTGTTTCTCAAGATTGTTTATAATGTGTTATTTAACTTTATGTTTTTATGGTCAGTCAGTTTCTGAAACAGATGTCACTCTGACCTTAAGGCCATAAATTCTTTTATGGTCAGCCAGTTCCTAGAATAGAAGAATAGTATTGCAGAACTGGCTAGCCTACATTTTTGGCTTCTACTCTACCTGTTAGGGGGTCAGGCTATATCCTGGTCTTTCAATCTTAGTTAGCAAATGAAGGTTATGGCTATAAAATTTAATTTGGCTAACTTTTTCCTGTTAAATTATGACCATTTCTAAATTCCTTATTAAAAGCAAAAACCCTTATAATAACCACCTTCACCCCCTCCCAAAATCCAGCGAGTCAGGGCAACAACTTTTTATAGCATTTTTAAGTTGAATATATGGGTGTTGGGAATCTAGAAGGGGAGAGGGATATGAGGAAGCAGGCCAGGCCTCAAGAAGAAAGGTCACACCAACGTTTGTCAGAAATCTAAGTGTGTACTGCATAATACTTGCTTTCAGGAAACACTTAGGTATATAAAATCAAAACACAAAACAAAAAGAATAAAATAGGGCCAGTATACTTTCCTGGCTGAAATAAACTAGATGAAATGTCTATATAACTGACATTTCTTCCTCCAACAGTAGAGTTCAGTCACTCACTGGACCTTCTCAAAGGTTGTTCTGTAGTAGAAAAATTTATTTGTTGAACAACAAAATCAAACGGTCTAAAGGATTTTCCAAAATGGTCTTTCTGTTGTATTCTTGTTATTACTAGAATTTCAGCATAAAGTTTTGACATAGTTAGGGTTACTATGCTATGATGAAACACCGTGACCAAAACAGCTTGGTGAGGAAAGGGGTTATTAGGCTTGTGCTTTAACATCAGGGCAGGGCAGGAACACAGATGCAGGATGTAATGCAGAGGTCATAAGGACCACTGATTACTGGCTTTACCATTATGGCTTGCTCAGCCTGTTTCCTTATAGTACCCAGAGCCACCAGTCCAGGGTTGTTTCTATTCACTGTGCGATGGGCCCTTCCCCATCAACCACCAATAAAGGTAATGCCCTACGGGCTTGTTTACGTGCTGAACCTCTGGAGGCATTTTCTCAATCGAGTCTCCCTCATTTTTAGCTTGTGTCAATTTGAAACAAAACAGCCAGCACCATGTGTAAATATAGGCACTCAGTGATAGAAATTTAACATGTGCATGTATGTGTATACACACACACACACACACACACACACACAGCATACATATCTGTGATGTTTTAGCTAAAGTGAGCAAGGCATGGAATTCATCTGTGTTGAATTCTTAGCATCAAAAATATGGACAACTAAACTCATAATTTCTACTCATGCCTTGCTTTCACACTGATGAGGAGACAGCATTCTGAACTCTGCAGAATAGTGCAGATCTTTCAAGTCTTTAGGAGATCTTTTGAGTCTGAAATTAAAATCCCTTAGACATAAATGACTCCCTCAGGAATAAACCCATGCCCCTGAAAAATCAATGTATTATTAATTCTTGAAAGTTTTAAAGTCTTCAAAAGCCAAATCTATGAAGCTGTCATTTCCTGCTACTCAGGTCAAGACATAAATGAAATTACAACTGCTGGTCAATTTTTAAATTTTAAGCAATGTCTAGTTAAAAAAAAACTTTTGCTTTCTAAAGAAAGTCCAAATTTAAAATTGCATTAAAATTTCACATATTGTCTACCTTTTGATGAATGATGAAGAAAATCTATAAAGTCATTTATGGGGGAAAAGTCACTTATGCCCCTATAACAAGGTACATAATTAATTCATTCGGGTGCATAATTAATTCATTCAAGGTGAAGATAATTTTCTGGTCTTTCCTGATGTGTCAGTATTGTTTGCAGTGGACTTTGTTCCAAACTGGTCACCTAGATAGCATTAGTTTATTGATTAAAGAAATAATAGAAAAGGAGCAACATTTATGTGATCTGGAAAAACCATATCTACAACAGACACGCCAACTCCCAAGCTCAAGGTAGATGTTTCAGTCAGATCAGTCACTGAGCAAAAACATGAAGTTGAACACAAGAGTGAAGTACTGGGAGGCTAGAGATATGGCTGAGCAATTTAGAACATTTGTTGGTCTTCCCAGAGTTCTGGTGCATACCCAGCACTGCCATGGTGGCTCACAACTATCTATAGTTCAGTTCCATGAGATCTGAAATCTGATCTCCCTTTGGTCCTCTATAGCCACCAGGTATTCGTGTGATACACATGCACAGATACATACATACATACATACATACATACATACATACAACATAATATATACTTTCAGGTAAAGCACTATATATCTATCTCTATCTCTATCTCCATCTCTATCTAATCTATATCTACATCTACATCTAATCTATATCATCTATATTTATATTTAATCTATAACTATATCTAATATATCTATATCTATATCTATATCTATATCTATATCTATATCTATATCTATATCTATATCTATATCTATATCTATATCTATATCTATCTATATCATCTCTATCTATATCTAATCCATATCTATATCATCTATATCTATATCTAATCTATATCCAATCTATCTCTATCTCTATCTATATCTATCTATATAGATACAAAAAATAACAAGGTAGAGCTGGTGTGTGTAAACACTTTCTTAGCTGCAATAAATTAGATAAATTATTTATATAATTGGCATTTCTTCCTACCACACTAGAGTCTAGTCTCTGGCTGGAGCATCTCATAGGTAGCTTTGTGGAAGAAAAGTAAATCTGTTGACTATCAAATCCAAATGGTCAATATAGTTTTCCAAAGTAGTCTGATGTATTCTTGTTATTATTAGAATTTCAGCATAAACTTTTTTCATGTGTCTTAGGTAGGGTTAATATACTATGATGAAACACTATGACCAAAACAACTTGGGAAGGAAAGGTTTCTTTTGGTTTATTCTTCCACATTACTGTTCATCACTGAAGGAAGTCAGGGCAGAGACAAGAACTAATGGTCAAAGAATCTCTGCATATCTCCAGGATCCGTTCCTTAGAGATATCTCCAGTGTTGTTTTTATATACTCTTAGGGTCTTACCAGAGCTGAAAGTGACTTACACAAACCTAAAATCAAGGAAGTAGGAACATAATTTAGGTTTCAGCAGAAGCTCTAAACTTCAGCTGAATTGTCCGTTCAGTCAGGATATAACAAACAGGCTACCCTGCTAGGAGGCGCTTACCACATGTAATGCCAGAGGTTAGGTATTGCGACGAACAGGTAAATATTAAGTGTGGACAGAATGTAGGTCTAATCTAACCATATGCAGGCTCAGTAACGTCATGTTCTGCTTCTTTTAGAGTCATTATTCTTACCATTTTAGTCTATCATTTACAATCCAGACGGCAAGAAAAAGTCAAAGTATTTTATTACCTTTCACAACCGTGTAGGCCTTCTAAAATGGCTACTCTCACATACGGTGGTATTAGCCTAGCATTTCAGAGTCACACCAATAATACTCATTGAACTGGAAGAATTCACTAAAAATGACTTCTTTTAAAACACATCAGAACTCAAAGGAAAAAAATAACCATAAGTGGTGAAGAAACATCACAATGTGATGCTGCTGAAAATGTTATTTTTTTTTAAACTGAGCATTGGTTTATAGCTATTTCCAACTAGGTAGGATAAAAATGTAGAGTACTAGCCCATGGCTGAATCACAGAAGAGTGTGATGTAAAAAGAAGTAAAACCCCAGCCAATGAGCACACATGGAGAGACCCATGGCTCCAGGTGCATATGCAGCAGAGGATGGCATTGTCTGGCATCAGTGGGAGGAGAGGCCTTTGGTCCAGTGAAGGCTCATTTTCCCAGTGTAGGTGAATGCCAAGGCACTGAGGTGGGAGAGCCAGGTTGGGGGAGGGAGGCAATGTAGGGGGAGGGGTAATGGGATTGTGAGAAAGGGATAACATCTGAAATGTTAATACGAAGAATATCCAATAAAAAAAAAATGGGTTAAAAAAAAAGAGGAAGTAAAATGCATTGAGACTTCATACCACAGTGGTCTATGTGCACGGGATCCGTCTTATAACTCTGCAGCTATTTCAGTACACAGAAGAAAAAGAAAGAAAAACAAACAAACAAACCAAAAACCAAAAACAAAAAAAATGCCCGGAAAACTTGTCAGCTCTGCTTCCTCTCCCTTACAGGTGAGAGAACTGAAACCAGGCAGATCTACACATCCAGGTGACGGGAGGAAGAACAGCTCAAGCTGCAGAGGTTTTCATTTTTCTCTTTTTCCTTTGTGCCTTTGGGGAAAATAGGTTCCCCCCCCCCTCACATAAACCGCACTTTTCCCTTACTTATACTCCTCCTATTTCTTCCCACTTCCCCTCCCATCCAGATCCAACCCCTTTCTGCCTCTCATTAGAAAACAAACTGGCTTCTAAGAAATAATAATAAAATAAAACATAACAAGAAAAAACAAAAATGAACACGACAGAATTGGACAAACCAAAACAGACCAAAGGAAAAGAGCCCAAGAAAAGGCACAGGAAACTGAGAGCCACATCAAGCAAGCAAACAAAGAGAAAAGTAAAAATGATCTAAGGCAATCAAGAACATGTCTTTAAATCAACCTTTTGTTTACATCCATAAATTTTCTTTATAGGTGATGCAGTAGTCAGAGCTCACCAATGACTCATAGCATATCTAATTTATTTAAAAGAGAAAAAGTTATTTAAGGAGCCTCTCTCTACTTCAGTACGTTATTAAAAGCAAAAACGATACAGTATAATTTAATAAAGCAGGCATTGGTTAGGCTGTGACGAGAATTTTCTGTTGCTCAATGACATTCTAATGACATTTGATCATCTCTCCTTTGTCAATGAACAGATACTACAGGAAAAAATTCTAGTGTCTGCTGCAATCCAGCAAGAAAGTCAGTTGGAAAGAAATGTTATCATATTGTGAAAAAACTGCTTCATGAGACATCAAACAGATATTTGAACCTTCCTGAAATAGTGACCATGAAACCCATATGAGGAAGAATGTCTTAGAATATCAATTGTTAAACTTCATTATCAGCTAAATAAATGTGATTTAGTCATTTCCAGGAGAGAATGACCCTGCCTTTGGAACAAAAAGGAAATGAGGGTTGTAAGGAGCGTTCAGGATGCTAAGGTCAAGTTTTCATCAGATATAATACAGGGTAAGTAGTTGGCCATCCCACAAACCACAATCACTGTAACACGATGCAACAATGTGTCTTATAATCTAAAATGAAAGAAGAGTCTGATAAAGGTCAAATGCATTCCCTCAACAAGGCATCATCGAAGGAAATTCTCAGCTCTGTGGTTCCTCACTACCTGCTTAGTCTTACCTATTCTGCTTGCACACAGAACTCAACCTTTTCCTTAAGAGCATGATCCTATGGTCCTAATGGACCCCATCAAGACATCCTTTGGGGAGCTAGGTATAATCAATGAGTTTATTTTTAATCTGTTTACAGAGAAGTCCACTGTAAACAGGATCTTGAACCAAGCACCTGCACCAGACCCCCCCCCCCCGCCACTTTCCGTGACTCACCTTTACAAATCTGTGAGCCACTAGAATACTGTGTGCCAGGAGTCTGACTTCAGTGTCTGTGGGAACTAATCTGTGACCTCTGCTCGTTTCCACAATTGGAAATCGTCCTAAGGAAATAAATAGGAAAAGGAACCCAGGGTACTTCCGGACCAGTTTTGTCCTGGCCATGCTTTGCTAAGATGAAATTCATCCATCAAATTTGATCTCAAATCTAAATATTATGGTGGGTCCTTCTAACACAGGCACTCTTGGGGATCCTGCATTCCAGACTGCCCCAGAGTAACTAGAACAAGACTGTGCGCTCACACAAACAAACACCCCGAGACCTGTCAAAGATGGATATTCTCATGTATACGCATTTACACAAGTCTACTTGCTTTATTAGTAAGCTAGAGAGATTATTCTATGCATATTCATCTTTAAAGATGGCACAAAAAGGGCACATTTTGAAACACTGTAAGACCAAGCCTAAAACAAACCTCCCATTTGTTTGCTCCTTTGAGCTTATGTTTTATCCATAGCTAAGGAATTTGTATTTAATAGTAGGATACTGAATGGGCTTTGGTGCCACAGTTTCTCCTCTCCTGATCTTTCAACTGTATTAATCTCTCTTTATTTATGGCTATTGTGTTATATTCCCAAACCTCGGCAGCTATGACAGCTGTTACAGAGTTTAACTCTTGTGGCAATTTTAATTGTCCCCAAAGATACAATAAAGTTATTGTTGTTTGAGTGTTTTTAATTGTCCCTGAAGATACAATAAAGTTGTTCTAATTATATTGAAAACTGATGTGCTGAGTAACTTTTCTGATTGATACATGATCACAGAGGAAGTAACCTAACATCATTAAAATATTTGAATTGTTTTGTTGTATAATACTCCCCAGCACACATGTGTGCACACATTACCACCACCACCCCCTGCCACCATCACACACACACACACACACACACACACACACACACACACACACAAAACTTTTTAAAAAATAGATTATGGAAAAAAATAATCTAAAGGGAAAAGCCATCTACCTTGTTTTCGAGGGGGAAACAAAAAGATTCACCTTATCCTATGAAAATACTACCTATCTCATACATATTCATAAAACCTTGCTTAAAATTCACAGTGCTGAGCAGGCTGAGTTCTCCTTCTATTTGAAGGAGCCACTTCTGCCTCTCCTGGGCGGGAATTCAGTGCTTTCCCAAGTACACTTTTTTTTTTTTGTTTGTTTGTTTGTTTTTTATTAAATCATTTGTTTTTGAGATTGTAGCATACATAGTTACATTGTTCCCCATTTCCATTTCCTAACTCCAACTCCAACATGTAAAAGTATATATTTTAATAAATCCCAGTGGTGTTGTGTTCCTCAATATCCCTGCCAATGTTCTGGGTTCCTGAATGAAACACACACCCCCATTCACAACCCCCCCACACACACACAACCTTTATATTTTGATATGCCTAGAATAACTCAGTGGTTGGATCCCTTCCAAACCACCGCTAATCTACCTCCCTCTGATATTTTCGAGTGATTATTTACTAAATCCTGTATTCCATCTTGGCCATTCTCCCCAGCTCTTATATGGTGTCTATGTTTTCTGTCCCCCACCTCATGTAGAGCGTCTCTCCTCTCCTTCTCCTGGCATAGTGGACCTCCTTCTTCCTCTTTCCTTCCTCTCCATCCCTCTTTCACGAAACCTAAAAGTCCTGCCTCTGTTTGCCCTGCCTAGCCATTGGCCATTGGCATCTTTATTGACCAATCAGAGCCAATCGAGGACAGGGTCCCAGAGAGTGTTCTGTTTGGTTGCTCCTGTGATCAGTTTTGGAGACCCACATTAAAATAATACAAGCAGCTGCTAAACTCACCCCCTTTACTCCTCCTTGCTCTCTTTCAAATTTATGGTCTCCCTTTTCAATAATTGTTGTTACCTGCTTATATGTATGTATGCATATATTCCTGAATATAACCCCACAGGTATGTGCATTTTCAGAGATGATAATTTAATACTTGCTAAATAAACTGTTGTGCTCTCCACTGGGAAAGACTATTTTTCCCTAATTTCTTTTTGCTTAAGCTCTTACTTGTCTCTTAGATAAATTCTTCCCATTGAGACAACGAGAACACCTCATTTCCAAAGTCAGCTCTATGACGATTCTTTGTTTCTAAGGTGAACAAACAAATCCTGTGAATTATGTATTCATTCTTAGTACTTTTACTAACTCGGTGCAGGTAGTATGCACAGTTGAACCCTTCGCAGGTTAATTGCAGAAGCCACTGTTGTGTAGTAAAGAGTTTTCCTGCTTTGTTTGAACACACTTAACTGGCTTAGATTAAATTTGGCATACTGCAGACAGAGAGGTGCTGCCCTTCAAAAAGTTGTGATTTGCTTAGGAAACAAATGCAAAGTTATTTTTTTCTAACCACAAGACCTAAATGAGTCTCTGAAAAGTAATTCCTCTCACTGTAGTATGCTTCTTTATATTAATTCAATTCTCTGTGTAACTTTTCTTATGAATGAATCAAATAAGTAAACATACCATTATTTCTCTTCCTCCTCCCTCTGTGTGTGTGTGTATGTGTGTGTGAGTGTGTGTGCATGTGTGTGTATATGTGTGTATGTATGTGTGTGTAGGTCTGTGTGAGTGTGTGTATGTGTTTGTATGTGTGTGTATGTGTGTGTATGTGTGTGTATGTGTGTGTGTGAGTGTGTGTATGTGTGAGTGTGTGTATGTGTGTGTATATGTGTGTATGTATGTGTGTGTAGGTCTGTGTGAGTGTGTGTATGTGTGAGTGTGTGTATGTGTGTGTATATGTGTGTATGTATGTGTGTGTAGGTCTGTGTGAGTGTGTGTATATGTGAGTGTGTGTATGTGTGTGTATATGTGTATGTATGTGTGTGTATGTGTATGTGTGTGTGTGTATGTGTGTGTGTGTGTGTGTGTGTGTGTGTGTGTGTGTGTGTGTGAATTGGGAACTTAAATGATATTCACATTAAACTTCTTACCTTTGGTTAGTTGCCATAATTGGAAACTCTGGCATTCCCAAGGATATAATTTCTAGACTCAAAAAAGTCAAACAACAAATAGCAACCAAAAGTGTGTGTATGAGTAAGCTCTTCCAGAAAATGGCAGATAGGGTTACGAGCACTTGTGCAATTGTGTGAACTTGACCTTGGACCTCAGCACCCATGTACATACACAGGCATCCTGTATACACCTGTGACCCCATCTTAGGTGGCAATGAGACAGGAGGATTTCTGGAGCTTGCTGGATGGCAGCTGAGAAAGTCTAAACCCCGAGTTCAGGGGGCCATCTTTCTCCAGAGGAATGGAGGTAGAATAAAAGAGAACACCTTTTCTGCCTCCCCACACAAACATATGTACACACACCTGTACACATACATAAGCACATGTATACGCTCATACACACACACACACATACACACACACACAGAGGAATCTTAAAAGCAATAGCAAAGAGGAAATGGAAGGCAATATTTCAGCCCGGGCTTGACACTATTTGTATCCATTTTTATAGCCAGCAATTGCAAAATTTGCACAGTTAAAAAAAATCAAATTATGTGAAACCAGTATGGCACACCCAGCACATTTGCCTTTATTACTATATGTATTCTCACATTTAATTATCACTATACAGCAAGCAATATTAGCCAATTCTCTGTGTATCTCCAATTACCCTAAACGAAAGACTCCCCATTTGTATTCCCACTTCCTGCAAAGAGAACTACCTGGAAAATTTGACCAGAGAGACACAGCAATTTGGCCAGAGAGACACAGTCCATAAACAGGGCCTCTGAATTGAGCTATGTCATAGGGTCACAGTAAAAGCAAAGAAAGGACATCGGCCCTATAGGGACGATAATCACCTCTTTAAATGTCTCTGCTTCTTCAAAGGAAAGAATACTAAGAAATCTTTGAGCAATTCTGGCCAAGGGTTCCAGTTCTCTTACCTGTTGTTCTGGCTCCAGTATATACCCCTAATAACCAGATATAACCGATACCTCCCTTCACAACAACACCGGCTTGTAAACGGTGATTAAAACTGGCTTCCCCATCTTTCATTCCCTTTTCCAGCAACCAGTTCATCTTAAACTCGAACTTTAAAGTCTGAGAAGTAGGAAGAACGTTGGGAAAGAAGAGCTAACATGAAAGGGTCTTTCTAAGTTAGCAGAGCCCTGCAGGTCAACTGAAACAAAATTCTAGGAAAGCAGCAGTGTGGGTACCCAAACCTGACGCACAGTGATGTCCTTCCCAGTGAGCTGGACTAAGGTGACAGCCAATGAAATTTAGAAACAGCAATGAAGAGATACATCAGGGGCAGACTTGGAGCCTAAGCATAAGAGGAAAGACTAGGCATCGACGGAAGTCCTGCTTTCATGATTCATCTGTATTTGAAACATTCACCTTGGCATCGGTGGACACACCATGGAATTAGGTCGGAACGGAAATGACCTTGTTATACATTGACGTAATATTCTGCTCGTGGTTCTGCTGAAGTGAATTGAGTCTTGTCCCGCAAGAAAAGAAACAAACAAACGAACGAACGAACAACAACAAAACCAAAGTAAAACCACATAAAAAAGGCACTTGCTTAAAAGATATCCAGAAAGTATGATGGCTCATGGCCAGCTTCCCTTTGAAGCAGTTATGAGCATCTTTCTTAACCCCCTCATTGATGGCTTTGATGAAACACAAGGCCATCCTCTGCTACACATGTGGCTGGAACCATGGGTCTCTCCATGTATACTCTTTGGTTGGTGGTTTAGTCCCTGGGAGATCTAGGGTTTCTCGGTGGTTGATATTGCTGTTCTTCCTATGGGGTTGCAAACCCCTTCAGCTCCTTCAGTCCTTTCTCTAACTCGTCCATTGTGGTCCCCCTGCTCAGTCTGATGGTTAGCTGCAAGCATCTAAATCTCTATCAGTGAGGCTCTGGCAGAGTTTCTCAGGCTCATGTCAGCAAGCACTTCTTGGCATCAGCAATAGTAACTGTTTGGTGGCTACATATGGGATGGATCCCCAGGTGGGGCAGTCTCTGGATGGCCTTTCCTTTAGTCTCTGCTTCACTCTTCGTTCCTGTACTTCCTTTAGACAGGAACAATTCTGGGTTAAAATTTTAAGAAGGGTGGGTGGCCTCACACCCCAACAGGGGGCCCTGCCTAGCCTTTGGATATGGCCTCTACAAGTTCTCCCTCCCTTTTGTTGGGAATTTCAGCTCATCTCAGTCCCACTGGGTCCAGAGAGCCTCTTGTATTCCTGGCATCTGGGATTTGCTGGTGGCTACCTGCAGTTCCCCATCCCCCATTGCTACATAACTCTGTTCAAATTCCTGACCCTCTGTATATCATCCCCATCTCCTCCCATATCTGATCCTGCCCCCTGCTTTATTCCTTCCCCCTCCTCTCTTCTTCTCTATTCCCTCTCACCCTCTACCTCCTGTGAGTATTTGTTCCCCCTTCTAAGAAGGACTGAAACACCCACACTTTGGTCTTTCTTCTTCTGGAGGTTCATGTGGCCTGTGAATTGTGTCTTGGGTGTTCCCAGATTTGGGGCTAATGTGCCCTAAGTGGCTTCTGCAGTCTGGAGTCACATCCATACCTAGTAAATGCTAAGCAATTACGTTATTGGCTCAGCTGCATTCCCAGTTCAGAATAATAAAAATAATAAAAAAAACCTTCATCATTCCTTCCTGTGAGTATCTAATTTAAGTACAATGGCTATGGGGAAATTGTACATGGTGGACAGTGACTTGCTGTATATTTGTCGTGGTCAAGAAAGATGTCACATTTTAAAAAGTGGGAATAAAAAATGACATGCTTGGTCTCACATGGTTAATTATAGTTTAGATAAGGAAACGAAGTTCAGATATTTCACCTTCTGTTTGTCTTACAGCTTATACAAAGAATCGTGGTGACTCTATATGTTTTATCTATAACAGGGTCACAATGTGTGATACAGAACGGAGTCAATGAAGGAAAACATAGCTAAGTGGCTGAATTGCTCTTGATGAAGTTTGAATAGCTTTGGGTTATATCTCATCCATATCCACTTTGCTGTAGCATTTACAATTGTCCCTTTTCTTATAGAAAGGTGTTTCGTTGTCAGTTTCCCATCTAGCAAATTCTGTCCTCTTTTCTTTCTTAATCTTATTTTATCCTTTTCAGAATAAGGGCAGAAAGCCGGGGTGATTCATCTTATTCTCACCTTCTGTGACTCATCCTGGTGAAGTGTCTGTCCTTCACCAGATGATACAGCCTTTGATACCTCAGTTGCCTCAGCTGCCCCAGCTGCTCCACCTGCTCCAGGTGTCTCAGCTGCCCCAGCTGCTCCACCTGCTCCAGGTGTCTCACTGCCTCAGCTGTTTCACCTGCTCCAGGTGTCTCAGCTGCCTCAGCTGCCCCAGCTGCTCCACCTGCTCCAGGTGTCTCATCTACCCCAGCTGCCCCAGCTGTTCCAGCTGCCTCAAGTGTCTCAGTTGCCCCAAGTGTCTCAGCTACCCCAGCTGCCTCAGCTGCTCCAGCTGCCACAGGTATCTCAGAAGCCCCAGCTGCCTCAACTGTACCCTGAAAGACAAGTCTGATTACTAACGGGCAAAGTGCTTCCGAATATCCAAGATTCTTCCGATGAGATGTTAGGCTGCCATTCACTTGTTTTAAAAAACATTAAAAATGTGCTTTTAAATCTGCACAGTTCACATATGCACACCTTGCACACTGCTGACACTCTCAGGTACATAATTAGTAACAGACCCCAACTTCTCCTCTTTTATGAAATATTCCATACATTTTAAGGCAAAAAGGAAACACATTTTTACATAACCACATCTGTGTCACATAGATTAAGGAGAACATTTATTAGTACCTGGGTTGGTTTTTGTTGTTGTTGTTTCTTTTCCAATGATAGCTGGGATGCTGAAGAAATTCCTTGCTTTCATTTTTATCCCAAGACAGAATAGCCTGAGGGTCTGACATACTGTTTGTGCAGTGAGAAACACTGCTGTGTGCCTAAAGTGAGAGCTGTCCCCATCCTGTCCTTCTGCTTGGTAGAGCCATCACCATGCTAGGCCCAGGCTTTGCCTATGACTGTCCTTCTGCATGGTAACCATAGCTTCTCAAGATAGAGCCAAACACTCAGTATCCTCTACCATAGCTTACACACCCCCCCACACACACACACTTACATACACTGGGTATATGAGGAAGTTGCAATTCTCCATGTATCTGGCTAAATAAGAGTATCGGGAGTCTGCTGTCATTAGACTTCCTCTACAGCATCATAAGCTAATTCATTATCAGAATCACTTTTTAAGGTAATGTCTCTCTTTATTGCTTATTGAACAGTCTTGGTTAACGTATTAGTGCTCACTGAAGTAATGGCTTGATTCAGCTACTAATCTCCATCCTGCCTATTTCTATTGTTTCATGTTTGTGAAGTTCTTTAACTGCCCTGAGCAATTTCATAAGCCAGAATTATACAAAACTGCACCACAGAGTAGTGCTGATGGGTGTGAAATTAGTCATTAGGTGTCGCTACCGTCTCCTACCAGCAGAAAAGGAGCGAGGACACAGCGTTCTTCTCAAAGGTTATTCAGGAACCCTATAGCATGCAAGTTCAAATCTTTTTTTTCCCCTTCTCTCTCTCTCCTTCTCTCTCTCCCCTTCTCTCCCCCCTCCCCGTCCCCAAGCCCAGTCCTTTTATCCTTTCTCAACTCTACCTCTTCAGTCCATGTTGCGTGGCTGCAGTTCATAGGTCTGCGTCATCTGGCCTGATCTCACGTCATGTGTGCACCCGAGTAGTTCGAATGGTGGGAGTGGCTAATCTGGGGGGGGGGCAGGAGGAAGGCAGGTGCTCGTCACAAGACTTGGCCAGAGTCCCAAGCGCCATCTTGGTACTGCCGCCACACCCGCTCTCCACAATTAGGCAAGTTTTGAGTTACACGATATAGTGGTTTGAACATGCTTGGCCCATAGCAGTGGAAGTATTAGGATGTGGAGCCTTATTAGAGGAGATGCAACCTTGTTAGAGGAAGTGTGTCATTGTGGAGGTGGAGTTTTGAGCTGTCTGTCTGTCTGTTCATGTCTGTCCACTGTGATCCAGATCCTTCTCCTGGCTGCCTTCAGATCAAGATGTAGAAATCTCGGCTCTTTCAGTGCCATGTCTGCCTGCACGCTGCCATGCTTCCCTGATGATAAAGGATGGAACCTTTGAAACTGTAAGCCAGCCCCAAAGAAGTGTTTTCCTTTATATGACTTATTTGCAGCTAACTATTGGACTGAACACAAGGACTACAATGAAGGTGCTAGAAAAAGGACTGAAGGAGCTGAAAGGGTCTGCAACCCTATGGAAAGAACATTATCAACTAATCAAACCAACCCCAGCTCCCAGGGACAAAAACAACAACCAATGAGTTCGCATGGAAAGACCCATGGCTCCAGGTGCATATGCAGCAGAGGATGGCATTGTCTGGCATCAGTGGGAGGAGAGGCCTTTGGTCCAGTGAAGGCTCATTTTCCCAGTGTAGGGGAATGCCAAGGTGCTGAGGTTGGGAGAGGGAGCACCTTCACTGAAGCAAGGGGAAGACGGAATGGGAGTGGGGGGAAAGGAGATAACATTTGCAATGTAAATGCAGAGAATATCCAATAAAAATAATCCCTTGTGCGGCTCAGTTACTGAGCCTTAAATACGCCACAACAGTCTCAGCTACCCAGCTAATGCCACTTCTAATTCTGATTCATAAAGAGCAAATAACACAGAACCCATTACTGGGTCCCTTCGTTCCTCCACTGAGTAATCAAACTTTATGAAAACTTGTCCCTCCTCTTCAATGGCAGCAGAATTCCTGTGGTGTATGCCCACTCAGTATAAATTACTATGCCATATTTTATGAAGTCATAGACTTATTCCAGATTGGAATCTATATTGGATCCATGTTTAACATCTAACAACAGTATGACTTCAAAAAGTTAAGAACATATAATCCTAAGGCAACACATAAATATATACCAAAGTTATATAACTAAAGATGAGAGGGTGGCTTAGTGGTGGTGGTTCTTGTGAGGTTCTTGCTGTGGTCCAAATAGGATGAATCAAATGAATAAGAAACAGACAGACAGATAGATAGATAGATAGATAGATAGATAGATAGATAGATAAACAAGGCCACATGAAGGAAATCTAATGAAAAATGTGATGTTGTCAATTAGGTTAGTTACAAAACAGATTGATGCATTTTAGCAACATTTCTTCTACTGGACAAAAATTGAACTTCATCTTTAATGAACAAAAAATTAACCTCCACCCCCAAGGAGTTCTAAAACAGCACACCCAATAAAGTGCAAATCCCAGAAGGACACTCAAAGGATATTTAATAATCTCTTATGCTGTTGTGATGTTTACAGTCAGTTCTCTTATGAAGCAAATGACAGTGGGGAGAAGTGATCACCCAGTCCTTAGCAAAATATGGAGAAAGGATTTCCCACTTATTTTTGATAGTCTTTTGTAATCTAGGAAAAGAATCTGAGAGAGATGAGGAAAGTATTTAATGTGACAGAGTCCAAGCCACTTGCTGTTGGCATTCATAAAAATATATGACATGAAGGTTCAACCCAGCCGGTAAAGCTGACAGGAGATAATTTGTACATATGTAGGTAGTCAAGATCTTCATGTGCTTTACTGCAGATGAATAAATGCAGATGAAGATAGTCTGGGTTGGAAGCAAATTTTATGTTGGAAATAATAAAGTTGGGTCTATTGGTACAGGCTTGTCATCCTGGTATTTGATTGGTTGAGGCAAGAGAAATGAAAGTTCGACTGCTTTTGGTATAAAAGGATGCAATTAGACAAAATGTTTTTGTTGGAGAGTCAAAATTACTGGGTATGAACAAAGAAGAACAGAACCTAATAAAAATACAAAAAAAACCTTCTGAATATGTTTTTAAAAAAAGAACCAGAGAATAAAGATTTCTGCTAAGAAAATGTACCCCCTAGACATAACAGGAAGGCATCACAACTCTCTGGCAAGTATCAAGACCACTCTGGGAGGTGTGACAAAGTAGATGGGGAAACATTCAGAAGGTACCACTTCTATATGAAAAGCTACAGGCAATCAACAGCTGCTAACATAGAGAGAATCAGTTTTGTCTAGAGATGAGCATGCTTCTAGGTTCCTCGGTTATAAGTGTGAGCCCTAAATGCATGCAAAACTAACTGGAGTTAGGAGATTGTTTGAGTGTGTGTGTGTGTGTTTGTGTGTGTGTGTGTGTGTGTGCGTGCATAACTGTAATTGCTGAAGAATGGGTCACAAATTTAGGAGAGGGTAGTGGGTACAGACACAGGCGGAGTTAGAGGAGCTCGAGGTGGGAAGATATAAATATAGAGCTCATGTATGAAAATTTAAAAGTAATAAAGTTGAAACAACTAAAAAAGATTCAATAAAAACCTTTGTTCCAGAAAATAGGATACAGTTTCAAGGATAACAAAATTTCAAGACAAAAATATTTAAGCCCAACTGTGAACCAAGAGAACTTGTATCGGGGGACAGAGGGGGAGGGAAGGAGAGAGAGGGGAAGTGGGGAGCAAGGAAGGGAGGGAGGGAGGGAGGGAGGGAGGGAGGGAGGGAGGGAGGGAGAGAGAGAGAGAGAGAGAGAGAGAGAGAGAGAGAGAGAGAGAGAGAGAGAGTCAATGAGGCAATGTTTAAATAGTTTCCAAAGCCGAGGAAACATGTGCATCTTTAAATTAAGAATATGCAACGCATTCTACAAAACCAGGTTCCTGCTTTTGCATAGGATGTAGGAAGATGAACAGAACACTGTTCCTTTCCCACATGAAGATTCAAATGCCCATGTTTGGTTGAATTTTCCCAAGAGCTGGGGTTACAGAACCAGCTGCCTGGTGCCTTCTAATGAGACTGGCTATGAAATCTGTCTTACTGCTGGCAGAGCAAAGTGTGCAAAATCGCTAATAGCCCAGGCAAGTGGGTAAAAAGAGAGCAACCAGAGTTTTCAAAATTGGATGAAAACTGAAATGCTGAACCTTGCAAAAATGATAAGGGCGTAGCATATGCCAACACTAGAGAGCATGGAAGGCCTCTACAGACAACACTGGATACTCGTTGCAGGTTAAAAATGAGATGGGAGATCCAAGAACACTACCTCCTGCCAAGAAAAGGAGAGGGGATACTCAAGAACACTCCATTCCAGGGAATGAAAACTCTTTATCCTGGGTCTAGACAATCACAAAACTCAATGAAGTATACGATCACTGGGAACGCCTCACCCTAAGATTTAGGAACACAGAAGTTGCTGAAGATTGGGGAGTTCAGGAACAGGACAAAATACACACCCCCCATTTTGCCCCATGCTAGCATGCTTCAGGAATAGCACAGTGAGAGTTTACCAGTAGGAGAGGAGAGAGAGATGTAAGCACAATCCATTTGCAATTCCGTATTGCAGATACAATACTGGAAATGAAACAGGCTTCTTGAGCAAAGCTCATCACTGCCTCAACCTCATTCTGACATAGAGAGAAAGGAACTGGGAGTGGTGAGCCCTAAATGAGCCAGAACAAAGGGGCCCACACCCAGTTCAAGTCCCAAGGAGAATACCACTCACATCAGTGTGTTGGAGGATTCTTGAAGGATGAAGTTAAGAAACACCGGAGAATTCTTGTCATGAGCTATGCAACCCAGATGACAATGGGGTGCTGTCTAGAGAAGAGACAAACCTTTTAGTTCAAAAGTCTATAACAGTGGTTGTAAATGCATTTAAACATATGAAGCCTAGAAATTTCATTACCAATAGACTATTGCCACCTGAAAAAGATGCTGAAGAAATGTTGCACATGACAGAACGTCTTCAAAATGACAACACAGGTAAGCTAGGGTCTGCACACAATCATCCAAAAATTAAAATGTCTATAAATGGCTAAAGATAAAAACAACAAATTATTTTTTAAATCACTTTAATAGCCTCTAAAACTAAAGGACTGTCTAAAATAGAACTGAACAGCATTGCTAAAAGAATCATATGGGAAAGACGTTAGGCTCAGCAGGCCGCATGGTGTACCTGCGACTAATCAGCTTTGCTACTGTCTACAATTAGTAAGCTGTGATGATGGAAATGATGTGTTATCACAAAACTTCCTGAAGAAAATAGATTGCAACCTCTTACTGATACATGAATTCTGGTTTCTAATGTTTGCAAGAGAAAATAATAATGATACACTTAGGTATATAGAGCATGCAAAGTAAACAATATATCAATAGTCCAGAGATCAAAGCAGAGAAACTGATACTGTTCATGCAAGATTTTAGTATATATATCTAATATACTCTAATGTAAGTGTATTTCATATGAGGATCGTGTAAATCAGATATGGACCATTATTTGGAGTTAGATTGAATAACTGAAGTGATTTTATATAAGCCCAAGGATGATATTTTGTCTCCAGTCTCAGCGGTGAGGGTCAGGGAGGTGATAATGTGGTTGTTGAAGACAAAACAACCTGAACAATTCTTTTAGTGCAACAGCAGTAATGATAGCAGGTTGAGAGTTTCCATAAATGGATATTTTAAATAAGTTCAAATGCTGGATGAATTAATGTTCTTTATAATCTTGTTTTTCATGGATATATATATATATATATATATATATATATATATATATATATATATATATATAAAATCTGTGTGTGTGTATGTGATATATATATATATATATATATATATATATATATATATATATATATCCAGTAGTTAAAATGCTTTGTTAAATGTGTTATATTCTTCAACTATAAAGAAGCAAATTCTTGGGGAGTTTTTGTTTTTTTTTTAAGTTTGGGTTTTTTTTAAGTGAACAAATCAGTACAATTTGGGGTTCATTGGTATTCTTGAAAATGTTTGTAAATTGGTATTTGTGTTGTTGGTCTAAATACCTTACAAGTCAAATACAAATGTTGATTGCTCCCTCTTTGTGTAAGTTCAGCACAAATGTTTGTACTTCTGTATTGTATGAGGAGATGCAACCTAAAACGTTAAAGAAAACCTACCAAACATCAAACACTTCTAGGCAGGTGTAATTTAGTATCTGAATAGATCATCTCTGTACTGAAATATTCTTCTTTGCTCGAAATTACTCTCTGAAAAATTGAAACAGTGATAAAAGA
Organism: Micromys minutus; assembly: GCF_963924665.1. Classification (NCBI taxonomy): domain Eukaryota; kingdom Metazoa; phylum Chordata; class Mammalia; order Rodentia; family Muridae; genus Micromys; species Micromys minutus. The sequence goes on from NC_137968.1 coordinate 7,194,515, forward strand.
ACTCTCTCACTCTTGGGTTAACTCATGGTAAGATTTAATATTCTCCCCCCCCCCCCAAATTGGCAGAACTTGCAATGTACATGGGAAATAATAATCTTGCTCTCTGGAACTCTGCTGATGATGAATGCTAAAGCTTTAATCATGTGAGCCCTTGCATGTGTGTGGCTGGACACAGCTTCTTATCTCTCCGGAAGAGCAATAAACCAATGACTTTGCACATTTTTGTTCCTTTCATTTGATGATTCTGAAAAGGCTTTTTGGATGGGGACATTGTGCCAAACTGATACTAGGTCGTAAATTTCAAAGCGATGTCATCAAGGCTGAGCACTCACAAAATACGGCTTTCAGATAGATGCTCAAGGCTTTCCACAGTCTCAGAACACACAGAAAGGGGGCCCAATTAGCATGCCTGGGTTATGGGTCTTGTAATCACCATGATTCACAGTGAAAGTAAAATTAACCACACCACACAATTACTCAGCTGTCGAAAGGACACAGCTGTAACTAATAGAGAGGAAGGAGGAAAAACGGAAACTGGAAGAACCCAACTGGATACCTTAGGGATGGGTTCGGTTTTGTCTTCCAGTCTCTCACTCTTCCTTCAGAAGCTCCTGGGTGTTCGCTCTTCCTTTTGCTATTACACATAATAGCAGCTGTATCTGCCTTTTGGGGAAGTCTACCAAAGGAGGCTCTGAGAACTACTAACTCCCTACTACCAGAAATGATATATGTAACCCTAAATATTTCTCTACTACATGTAGCCAAAGACACACGTTTCCTATTTTTATTTAGTGTCTTGTTAAGATAAGATGTTCATTATATATTTGACATATTAATAAACACAGAAGAAGGAAAAGATAAATGCCGACAAGTATACCCTTCCCCATTTCCTTAGATGTCAGTAGTAATGTAGATCTGGAAAATCACTGTGGTTCATTTAGAACTGAGTAAAACAGGCATGCCTAAGTCCTTTATATCAAATGAGACTAATGAAAAGCAACAAGCTCCCAGCCGTGAAAAAGTCAGCAAGAATTTTGCTGTGTGATTTGTTGCATAACTTCCGGAGGATGATGAATTTACTTTGTCATTTTGTGTAAGAGAAAAGATGATATTTGGTCAAAATGAAATATTTCTTCTGGGAATAAAAGCACTGTCAGGCTGCTTGGTTGCATATATGTTAGTTGACATAAAACTAGAAAGAGCTGTAGATTCCATCCCTCAAATTCGTTTGTTGGTATTCTCCAATAAGTATGGGGCTTGTGACCACATTCCTGCTCAGAGGTTCCTGGAGAAGGAAACCTTAGGTCACTGTTTTGATCCTTCTGTTTATACTCAGCTTCCTCAACAAACAGATTCCCAGTCTCCCAAGAAAGGCTTAAGCTGCCCATGTGCCAAATCATTTGGTTCATCTGACTCCCATTGATGCTTACTGTGAGCTCCTTCATGAAAAAGCCTGTAATCCACAGGCTGCTGAAACTAAATATTCATTAAGCAAGGAGAAATGCAGCATACATCTTGTTCAAGTTTCACACACCCAAACCAAAAATTACTCAGAATGGACGGACTGTATAAAGCTTCCTAGAGGCGTGTGAGCTGATTGACAGCTGCCTTGAAGATTGAACCAGAGCTATTCTGCGAGCCTCTTTATGTGGGAAGATATTAAGTCATCAGACTGAATCATGTTTAGATAAAAATTTTGCATGTATTCAGTTGCACATTTAAATGAATTGATTTACTTACTGTAAGAAAATAATTGAAATCGGGAACGAATCACATAATTCAACACTGGATGCTAAGAAAGGGGGGGGGGGCAGAAGAAAGAAGAAAGAAAAAAGAAGAAAGAAAGAACCCCCATCTCTGTTCAATTACATCCTACCTCAGATATTGTAGTACGGCCACTTTGAAGACTTAAAATTCTTCTTAGACATAAAGTTATAAGTTTCCACACAGAATCTCATGTTCAGCAAATGCTTATGAGACATGTATATAAATCACATTATTTAAAGATAGGCTAGGTTTTCCAATTGAAGGTCTATGTATAGCTGAGACTTCTTCATTACTAAATAATCCCTTCAACTAGAGACTCCTATATTTCTAAAGCCATGATTTCTATAGCAAAGTGCATCACTTGTAGGTCTCACCGAAGACAAATAGAAAAAGATGTGTAAGAAAACAAACAACAGCAAAGAAATACTGAGCACATATACCTCAAGTGTGCTACTTGAAGGTAAGCAGTCCATAGTCCAAAGGTCCTTCGGGGTCATTCTTTGTAGCTCAAAGATTAAGATACTCTGCCTGAGACTATAATAAAGTGTGGTCAACAAACAATGAGAACTAAGCATGTATAAATGGCAGCTGTGTTATTTCTCTTTCCCCTTTTTTGTAGGCAAGCTGGGTTCAGTCAGGGCTCACAGAGAATAGGTTTCTCGCATTCTAGAATGAGCCTGTAAGTACTTAGGCAATCTCAGATGACTCGTGGGCCACACGGACCCTTTATTCATTCTGAATTCCATTTATGTCACAAGAGCCTAAGGTTTGTGCTCAAATGCAGAGTTAGTCCACAGCTCCAGTCCCACTGATAACATCCGTCTTGTTCCTCAAGGCCAGACAAGGTTAGGAATTGTCATTTCCTTTATCTTACTGTAAGCTTTGCTTTGATAACCCACAGAGAACTTAATAATCACCAGTTCCTGAAGCTAATAATAATGGATTTAAGATCTATAAAATCATACCAGTATAAGCAAGCAAGAAAAGTCCATTTTTATTAAAATTATATCTTTTTCACTAAGAATAAGGACATCTAACATATGCGATGGGAATATAAAATGAGACAGATGCTGATTTTAATGATGCTTAATTAAAAACTGTGCATGTGCAGCTATGACAAAGCAAAGCATATTGGGCTTCAATTCTTTCTCTCTCTGTTTTTTTTTTTTTCTTTTTTTGGGGTTTTTTTTTTCTAAAGGAAGGTAGGATGAAATCCAGCTTTTAAAGTATGAAATCAAGTCATTCCAAAAAAGTTGTATAGAACTAAAGCAGTTTAGTTGTGACTTTCAAAGACATAATAAAATGTTCATGGGTTTTCCTTGCAAAGTGGTTGTAGAATCCAAACCCAGAGGTTTGGAGAGGCTGATAGTGAAGAAAGGCTCATCTTTTATCTACAATAAAGGTTTAATTTTAGATAAAGTAATTTTAATAGAAGGAAGAAAAACAGAAGAAAGGGGAAGAAGATTAGATAGAAAACATGTTCATCATATCTCAGACATCAACACGGTTACACTTTAGAGAAAGAAATAATACAATCAACTCTTCTATTAGCAACCATTTCATTCACACACACAAAAACATCTCCAAGAGTTTTAACCCAGTAGGTTTACCATAGAAATGTGTGCAATTGATTTTCCTTGCCAGGTACAGCCCTGTGCATTTCTTACCAGTAGCCCTCTTGCTTGGACTTTGGCAGTTAACACTGTAGTTTCTAGGAAGCCTATTGGGTAAGGTTTTCGTTTTTTCATTGTTTGCAAGTCATCCACTAGAAATATGAGTACAGACAATAAATAAAGACCTCAAAGGAAAGACCATTTCGTCTACAACCCACTTCAGGGAAAGTAGGATGGACATTGAAGTGCACAGAAAAAAATGAAGCTTGTGACTCTTAATTTTCTACTAGAACTTTTTCTGAAGACCCTATGGTAAAGGAAGAAACACCTCCTGTGAGAAATGAGAAATCAATATTTGTCATCATTCATCTCTTAAAAGAAAGATAACTCGAGATGAGAAGTGGGAAAGAGTGACTGAAAATGTGGCTTGTTTGCATGAGATGAACCCTTGTCACGGTGTATGGAAGACAGTAAAAAGGAAATCTTGGTATAGAGAAAAGCATGGGTCTACTCGAGCAATACAGATTGTTGTCATGCCTTTCCTTAATGTCTACCAGAAAGTGCAATCTAAATAGGGAGCATTCAGTTAGAGTTGGAGGGTGACTTGCCATACGGATGTCAACCAGATAGCAACTCAATTCCTAGACAAAGGCTCTGAGAGGATGCTGCCTAGAATGTAGGCTATGAAAAGCCTTAGAGCAGAGATGTGATTTCTCTAAGGCTACTACATTTCCTGAATGCCTATTAGAGACCTACATACAGTGCCATCTTCTGACAACATAAAGCTTACTTCTGGAGAAAGGTCGATTACACAGGCACCCCAGCGCTCTAAGACTGGAGGGCACCATTATTGTATCTTAAAGACACTCACAGGTAGCTCAGAGGAGAAACGACATCTACATGCCCTGCTCTTTACTGATACAAATACTTATGGAACACCAATAAAGATCTGTCAATTAAATAAATTGCTCAAATGTAATTTTCATTAAGCATCGACTCAGACCAGAGTTTTTCTTACAGTTAAGGAAAAAGGAATGTGAGTTACATGACCATCTGATCTGGGAGCAGCAATCCAAACAATGGCCGGAGACTCTATTAAGTCTAAAATTTCAGCTAAGATACCTTGAGTATTTGGAGTCTTCTTTTAAGGTGTGACATATCAGTGATGAAAAGAACGTTTGGAAGGTAAATATAAACTTCCCAAAGCTAAAATTTACTCAATGACAACTAAGGGTGAACGTACAGCTGGATTGGACCAAATACCATGACTTCTAGCAAAACAAATACAGAAAGACATAAAATAGGTGTTAACTACTCCTTGCTACACGGAACACTTCATGGGAGACGTTGGGAGTGTCATGGAACATTCTTCTACCAGAACTAAATGCTCCATAGACTTAGGGCCAATAATCTGTTTCCTTACACCAGCAGAGACCTCAGTAAGGGCAAATGTTACCAACCTGGTAATTGCAATGGACTTCAGTCATTAAGAGTAACAAAGGTGGCTGCCACACAGTTACTTTGGATCCCTAATGCTACTATATCCAGTTAGAACTGTAGATTAGTGGATACACCAACAACTGTAGAGAAAAAAAGAACTCTAGCTCCCTGTGGGGTTGAAAACTTATTTGCCCTTTTAGGCAAACAACTTATATATGCTGACATGCTGGTCAAGTGGGAGCGAACATGAAAATGTCATATAGAAAACACACCACAAATTCAAATGACATTATGATGTTTTACAGGCAAGGAACTTCTGTTTTTATTCTATATTCTTGTGAATTGTCTCACTAAACATATAGTCTCACTGCTAGCATATCATATTTTCTACGAAACAATGATGCTTTCTAAAGCAATCACTTAGTTATTTTTTTTTTATTTTAAGGTATATATGATATACCTGGCAGTATAAAAGAATCAACACACTAAACCTTTACTAATTGGTGATGGAAGCAGGTGGCTAAGGTTCCCACTCCCAGGTCTAGTGATGAATATCTAAGGCGATTTCTACATAGTTCCTCAAAGCATCCACTGCAGCAAGTAAATATGACTTAATGTCTTTTATGTCTTTTGTTTCAGTTTCTTCTTTCATTTGTATAATTTTCCAGGATCTCTTGTCAAGTTTAACTTACAAGTGAGCAGTCTTTGCTACTATCCAAAAATCCAAGATTAAAAGAACAGACAATGAAGTTGATTTTTGGAGGAGGGAATATCGCCAAATAAGCCCTAGTATATTATCTTCCATATAGTTCTTTTATAAATATTACATATTTTAAGAATAAAAAGATAATAAAATTGAACTATCACTTATTGAACATTGCACACATATAAATAACTGCATGCTCAATACTTTAATATCTTTGTAGTGATCCAGGCTGTGTACCTTTTGCTTGCCATTATGAATATTCAGAGCAAATTTATTTAAAACATAAAGACAAGCTTGCTGTGAAAAGTTGATATTTTATTACCTTACTAATATTATTAAGGTGAAATTAGGTTCCTGCTCCTTCCATAATCTCAGGGAACCACGCATATTCCAGATCTTCTCCACAACAGATGACCCCTGATAATAGATTACGCATCTTTATTTAAAGTCAGATACTCTTGTTAAAGTTAGAAATGAATCCATGAAATAAATCTATCTGGAAACTCTTCCACATCCTAAGATGAATTTCTCTACCTCTGCATACAAAATCTAGAAAAAAAGCAGAGTATAAATGAATGAGTGCAGAACCTATCTAAAATGGCACTGTCCAATATGAGTGTGCCCATTGAATCTCAAGGTGGAACACAGGGGGCTTTTGGCTTGCTCTCTGTCATTCCAAATAGATGCAGTGCCCTGGAACATCCAGTGATGATGGTTGTAAGGAGCTCTGTCCGCACCCTGCTCCATTTCTTACTAACATTATGGTGCCTCAACTTTCGGTCCTTATGTTTTCTCCTCATTTTCAGTCTCTTAGTGTAGGAGAAGTAAGATGTAGTTTCTGCTTTTCTAAGGAAGAAGTACCATCACATGAGTAAAGTTTCTCCGACTTACTGACATGCTATCATTGCATGACTCATTGAGAAACAGAAAGGACCTTTAGGCTCACCATCTTTACCAAGTCATGTTTCTATCTGAAGAGGGCTGTAAGCACTTAATGAATTTTATCCTTCTCCTCTAGTAGAGCTATGGCTTGAGGGCAACTGTTCTCCGTTGGAAACATCTGAACATGGGACCAAGCTCTGATTGGTGTAGACTCACAAGGTTGGGCTTATGAGTTATAATGAGGACTGTTCCTACTTTGAGCATTGTCAGATTTTAAGTTTACGGTGATATAAGAAAGCATAATGGAGGCCTGATGAAGGTGGTCCTAGCTGGCATGCTGTACCTGTTGGGATTCTGTAAACCCCACCCCTCAGTTGCTTAGCAACAACCAGGTATGCCCCACCCCTCAATTACCCAGCAGTGGCCAGGTATGCTCCACCCCAGTGACCTGACACTATAAAAGGGCTGCTTGACCCCTCCTCTCTCTCTTGGCCTCTCCTGCCCTTGTGCTCTTGCAGCCTTGCTCTCTCCTTTCCCTTCCCCCCTCTGTCCCACGTGCTCATGGCCGGCCTCTACTCCTCTACTCCTCTACTTCTCTCTCTTTCTCTCTGCCTCTACCACCCTCTTAACTCTCCCATGACCTGAATAAACTCTATTCTGTACTAAACTGTTGTGTGGCTGGTCCCTCAGGGAAGGGATTCCCAACATGGGCCCCCCAGAGGCATCTCCCTTGCCCTCAGGCCTCGCCACACCTCCATGGGCTATGTGCCCCCAACTCTCTTCATCCTTCCCCTAACAGTACCTGCCGTGATGAAATGTCTCTCCTCAAACCATGAGACAAATAGGTTTTTCTTTCCCTCTTTTTATCACGGTTCTGTCTCAGAAGAGAAATCAATTCATACAATTATTCTTAGTATACACACTAAATAAAATGTTGAAGACACTTCCAAATAAGGGGAGAAAAAAATAATGAAGCATCAAAAATTTGATGAAAAAAATTATGATTGGATAGTTTTATTCACAGATTGATTTTTTTCTATGCATTCGTAATTATTACTTGGAACCATAACTTGCTTGATGACTTGAACTATCTCTTTACACAACACTGTAGGCTATTCACACTGTTTCTTCAAAAAGGGACAAGCAGCAATGTCTACTAGTGGATGTTCTAAGGTGTCATGGATTCAAATTAAGTGCTTGTTCTTGATAATTTGTTCAAAAGACAGATCGTACTTATAAAGTTTCACCAACATGATGGGCTAACATGAGCTCAATGTGGACAATAATAGACATGCTAAAGTAGTAGACATGGGAAAAACCATATGTATTCAAAACTACACATAGAATTACAGATAATTAAGGCATGCTGAGAGCAGGAGAAATACTTTTTTCAGGAGAGAGCACACCAACTGGTTATCTAGTACCAAATGACCAGTTCTGAAAATATACATACAAGTAATATCATATAAGTAAAGAAGGGTTTATTTATGTATTAATTTAGTGAAAAGTACACCACATAATATATATAATAAATAAAGAAACCTATATATTATATATATATACACACATATATAAAATAGAAAGACATCTATATTACATATAAATATATATTATTTATATGTTTTAGTAATAAATGCACTAATGTATACATGTATCTTAGTGATAAATACAACCTCCTTTGTGTATAAGATGTTACATATATTTATATGTTCAGGTGACAACAATTAGTGAAAAAGGATGCCATAAATTTGAAAAAGAGAAAAGACAGGTATACAGAAGGGTATGGAGGGAAAAAGAGGAAGGGAGAAATTATGTAATTGCAATATAATCTCCAAAAAAAACCAAAGACATAAGTAACTCCCTTTAAAGGCAAATTAGGCTAAGGAAATAGCAACAATAAAGAAATCAAAAAGGTAGACTACCCTAAAAACAGAAATCAAAAAAAGAGATCAAAAGTAATAGATTCAAGCACCATCAACAGAATATAAAAGACAGAAGAGAGAATCTTAAGGGCAGAAGATACCAGAGAAAACATTGCCACAACAGGCAAACAAAATGCAAATTGTAAAAAAGCTTTTAACTCAAAGCATCCGGAAAATCCAAGACTCAATGAGAAAACCAAAACTAAGGATAACAGGTATAGAAGAGAGTGAAGATTCCCAACTTCAAAGGCCAGTAAATATCTCCAACAAAATTATAAAAATCCTAACCTAAAGAAAGAGATGCCGATAAACGTACAAGAAGCCTATAGAATTCCAAAGAGATTGGTCCAGAAAAGAAATTCCTCCTGACACATAATAGTCAAAACACCAAATGCACAAAAAGAAGAAAGAATGTTAAACGGTCAAGTAACATATAAAATCAGACTGATCAGATTTACACCAGACTTCTCAACAGAGTCTATGAAAGCTGGAAGATCCTAGATAGATGTCATACATACCCTCAGAGAACAAAAATGCCAGCCCAGGCTACTATAATCAGCAAACTTCTCAATTACCATATATAAGAAAACAAAGATATTCTATGAAAAAACCAAATTTACACAATATTTTATTAGAAATCCAGCCCTACAATAGATAATAAATAGAAAACTCCAGCACAAGGAGAAAAGCTACACCCTAGAAAAAAAGCAAGAAAGTAATCTTTCAACTAACCCAAAAGAAGATATCCACACAAATAAAATTCCACCTCTAACAACAAAAATGACAGGAAGCAACAATAACTATTGCTTATTATCTCTTAACATCAATGGAATCAGTTTCCCATTAAGAAGACATAAATTAACACACTGAATGTGTAAACAGGGCCCAGCATTTTATGACATATAGGAAATGCACCTCAGTGACAAAGACAGACACTACCTCAGAGTAAAAGAATGGAAAAAATAATTTCCAAGCAAATAGTTCTAAGAAACAAGCTAAAGTGGCTGTTCTAATATCAAATAAAATTAACTTTCAACCAAAAGTTATCAAAAAAGATAATGAATGTAATTTCATACTTACCAAAAGTAAAACCTACCAATATAAACTCTCAATTCTGAACATCGATAGTCTGAATGGCTCCAAAAAAAAAAAAAAAAAAAAAAAAAAAAAAAAAAAAAAAAAAAAAAAAAACCAAAAAACAAACAAACAAAAAAACAAAAAAACTGGAGACAGCATGTACTAGCAGCTTGACAGCACATCTGAAAGCCCTAGAACAAAAAGAAACAATTTTACCTAGGAGGAGTAGAAGGAAAGAAATAATCAAACTCAGGGATAAAACCAACCAAGTTGAAACAGAAAGATCTGTAAAAAGTATCAACAAAACCAGGAGCTAGTTCTTTGAGAAAATCAACAATATAGATAAACCCTTAGCCAGAGTAACAAGAGGGTACAGGGGCAATCAGAAATTAAAAGTGAGGCATAACAACATAAACTGTGGACATTAAAAAAAAAACATCAGATCCTACTAAAAAAGCCTATACTCAACAAAACTGAAAAATTTGGAGAAAATGGAAACATTTCTAGATAGATACTAGGTATCAAAGTTCATCAGGGTCAAATAAATCATCTAAACTGTCTCATAACCCCTAAAGAAATAGAAGCAGTCATTAAAAGTCTCCCAACCAGGACCAGATTGCTTTAGTTCAGAGTTCTATCAGACCTTCATAGAAGACTAAATACCAATACTCTTCAAATTATTTCACAAAATGGAAACAGAATAAACACTACACAGTTTCTTCTTTGAAGCCTCACTTATGTTCACACCTTAACCACACTAAGACCCAACAAAAGGAAGAGAACTTAAGACAAATTTCACTTATGAATATTGAAGCAAAAATACTCAATTAAGTTCTCACAAACTGAATCAATAACACATCAAAATGATCATCGACAATCAAGTAGGATTCATTCCAGGGATGCAGGGATGGGTCAATATATGGAAACCCATCGATGTAATCTATGATATAAACAAAGTTAAAGAAAAAACCCCATAGGATTATCTCATTAGGTGCGTAGACAGCATTTAAAAAGTTCAATACCCCTTCATGGTACAAGTTCTGGAAAGATCAGGAATTCAATGACCTTACCTACACATACTAAAAACAATATACTTCAAACAAGTAGGCAACATCAAACAAAATAGAGAGAAATTTGAAGCAATCTCACTAAAATCAAAGAGTAGACAAGTCTGCCTGCTCTCTTCCTATCTATTCAATACAGTACTCAACATCCTAGCAAGGACAATTAGACAACAAAAGGGGGTTCAAGGTATACAGATGAAAAAGGATGAAGTCATATTTGCAGATAATATGCTAGTATACTTTAGTGACCCCAAAAAATTTCACCAGAAAACTCCTAAACCTGATAAACAACTTCAGCAAAGTGAGCAGATATAAAATTAACCCAAACAAATCAGTATCCTTTCTCTACTCAAAGGATAAGCATGTGGATAGAGAAATTATGAAAATGATATCCTTCACAATAGTCATAAATAATATGAAATACCTTTGTGTGACTCTAACCAAGCAAGTGAAGGATCTGTAGGACAAGAACTTCAAGTCTCTGAGGAAAGAAACTGATGAAGATGTCAGATGATGGAACGATCTCCCATGTTCATTTATTGGAAGGATTAATATAGTAAAAATGGCCATCTTGCCAAAAGCAATCTACAGATTCAACGCAATCTTCATTAAAATTATAACTCAATTCTAATAGAGTTAGAAAGAACAATTTACAAATTAATTTGGAATAACAAAAAAAAAACAGGATATAGGAAATATTCTTAACAATAAAAGAACTTATGGGGAATCATCGTCCCCAACCTTAAGTTGTATTACAGATCAAACATGATAAAAATTGCATGGTATTAATACAGAAACAGGCAGGTAGATCAATGGAATAGAACTGAAAACCCATAAATAAACCCACACACCTATGTTTACTTGAACTTGTCAAAGGAGCTAAAACCATCCAGTGGAAAAAGGCAGCATTTTCAACAAATGGTACTGTTTTAACTGGTGGTCAGCGTGTAAAAGAATGTAAATTATTCCATTCTCATCTTCTTGGACAAAGTTTAAGTCCAAGTGGACCTACACACAAAACCAGGCACGTGAAGAATAATAGAAGAGAAAATGGGGAAGAGCCTTGAACACACAGATACAGGGGAAATTTTCCTGAACAGAACACCAATGGCTTATGTTCTAAAGTTAAGAATCCACAAATAAGACCTCACAAAATTGCAAAGCTTCTGTAAGACAAAGGACACTATCAATAGGCAACGAGGAGATTGGGAAAAGATCTTTACCAACCCTCCATTCGATAGAGGGCATATATACAAATAACTCAAAAAGTTAGACACCAGAAAATCAAGTAACTCTATTAAAAATGGTGGACAGAGCTAGTCAAAGAATTTTCAACTGAGGAATATCGAATGACTGAGAAGCACATAAAGAAATGTTCAACATCCCTAGTCATCAGGGAAATGCAAATCAAAACAACTCAGTTACACTAGTCAGAATGGCTAAGATCAAAAACTCAGGTACAGCAGATGCTAGAGAGGATGTGGGGAAAGAAGAACACTCCTCAATTGTTGGTGGGATTACAAGCAGATACAACCATTCTGTAAATAAGTCTGTAAAGATTTCTCAGAAAATTGGATATAGTACTACCTGAGGACCCAGCTATACCACTCCTAGGCATATGCCCAAAAGATGATCTAACATATAACTAGGACTCATGTTCATAGAAATCTTATATATGTATTATTATTAGCCAGAAGCTGGAAAAAACCCAGATTTCCTTCAATGGAGAAATGAATACAGAAAATGTGGTTCATTTACACAATTGTGTACTATTTAGCTATTAAACACAATGACTTTGTGGAATTCTTAAGCAAATGATGGAACTAGAAAATATCATCTTGAGTGTGGTAACCCAGTTACACACAGGCTATGGCATGCACCCAGTGATAAGTGGATATTAACCCCAAAGCTCAGAATATGCAAGTTATAACTCACAGACCATATGAAGCTCAAGAAGAAGAAATACCAAAATGTGGATGTTTCAGTCATTCTTAGAAGCTGTATCAAAATACTTATGGGAGGTAGAGGGTGAGAGGGACTTGGGAGGAGGAGGAAGAGAGGAGAAAAGGTGGGGCTGAATCACGTGTCGGAGGAAAAGGGGATGATATACAGAGGGCCATGAATTTAAACAGAGGTGCACAGCAATGGGGCATGAGGAACTGTGGGTAGACACCAGAAACTCCTGGATGCCAGGAAAGCAAGAGCCTCCCAGGATCCAGTGGGGTTAAGATTAGTTGAAATGCAGAAGAAAGGGGAGAGAGAACCTGTAAAGGCCATATACAGAGGTTAGGCAAGACGCCCTGTTGGGGGATCGTGTCACCCACCCATTTCAAACTTTTAACTGAGAATTGCTCCTGTCTTAAAAAAAAAAATACAGGGACAAAGAGTGGAGCAGAGACTGAAGGAAAGGCCATCCAGAGACTGCCCCACCTGCGGATCCATCTCATATGCAGCCACAAAATCAAGTCACTATTGCTCATGCCAAGAAATGCTTGCTGACAGGAGCCTGATATGAGTATCTCTTGAGAAGCTCTGCCAGAGCCTTACTCGGAAAGATGAGGATGCTTTCGGCTAACCATTGGAATGAACACAGGGACCCCAATGAAGGAGTTGAAGAAAGGACTGAAGGAGCTGAAGAGGTTTACAACCCCATAGGAAGAACAACATGATGAACCAAAACAGACACCCTAGAGCTCCCAGGGACTAAACCACCAACCAAAGAGTACATATGAAGGTTCCAGCAACATATGTAGCAGAGGATGGCATTGTCTCGCCCCAATAAAAGGAGAAGCCCTTGGGCCAATGAAGGTTGATATCCTAGGGTAGAGGAATGCCAGGCTGGTGATGTGGGAATGGGAAGATGGGAGGGGGAATGGGAGTGGGGAAAAAATGATCAACCACATTTACTCTTTTTTTTTCCCACAAAGAGTACAGTGTATAAGGACTAAATTTCACAAAATTTCTAATTGCTTAGAAATAGGTGATGTAAGTAAAATACTTCAGAGAAGCTGTCTGCGATGCCTGCAAGAGAGGAGGCATCCACATAGTGAGAACAAAGGAACTTTTCAAGCTTTCTCAGTAGTGTATGGAAAGCCTAAACATTGGATGAGTAACTTCTTCCCAAAGCAAAGCCCAGAGGCCAGTAAAAGCAACACAGAACAGAGTGTGACCTGCCATAGAACTAGGCAGGATTCTGGGCCATGCAGAGATCCTCAGCACAGGAAAAAAAAATGTAGACTGTATTTAAATTAAAATATAAATCAAGTTGTTCTTTGAGCTCTGTCCTACAGCTTAGAGAAAATGAATTAAGGAATATCCACTAGGGAAAAACGCTACGGCTTCTGTTAGATAACCAAACTATGTCATCCTCTGGATTAGCATACATCAGATAATGAATGCTGGTGTATCTCGTCTGTTTAGGTGGTCTTCCTAAACTGTGTGGCTGGTCAATAGAGAACAGTCAAGCTTAATGAAGACTTGCCAGACATTTTTGGACCAGCCAGCAGATGAACAATGATGCACAGAGACTTATTAATTTTATGATAGCTATGCCTTAGCTTAGGCTACCGCCCAGCTAGGTTCTCTAACTTAATTAATACTATTCTGGTCCACACCCTACCACATAACCTGACACCTCTCTCTCACTCTGGGCACATCTGACCTCCTCTGTGTTCTGTTGGCGGATCCTCTCCCACCCATTTCTTCTCCCAGAGACCCTCTCTGACTGGAAGTCCCACCTTCCCTTTCCTGCACAGCTAATAGCCATCCTATCTTTATTAATCAATCGGTAGGGAAGGGGAAAAGAATGTTTATGTAATAGCAGGCAGATGCTGGTGAGCCATTAGAGTAATGATAACAAAGTCAGCCAGTACTCAGCTCAGAATTAACAATCCAGTGCTTACCAAATTAACAACCGAGTAATACAAAGACAACCTCCACACAGTGAACCACCACATGACTTGTGACTTGTAAAGAACCTGCCATTTGTGTCTGCTCCAGAGGCTTTGGAAGAGTTGTCACAAATTTCCTTTCCTTTTAAATTTCAAGGGATGGATTTCTGCTCAGTTTTGGGCAGTATTGGGGCAGATGAACATAAGAAAGGACTTAGTAACCTAGGATTCTACTTTTCTTGGGCTATGCAGGCACCACTTTCTAACAATGCACCTAGCAATCTTAGACTCCAACTCCCATGAAGTTGTACATATACCCACTTCAGACAATGGAGTGGATTCCTTCTCTTTGTCAAACCAATAGAGATACCCTTTTCCCACTCACACACATCTTGAAACACACTCTAGGACAATGAGTCAATCCAGCCAGGGCTGATTTGGTGAGCATGCGCAACAAGATAACTTTGTTGGAAGTTTGTGTCTTTGGGGGGGACCCTATTTACCATGTTATGCCTATGCATAATCAGGCAGACATGTGACTAACATCAGATGCATTTCAGGAAAGGACATTGGCAGTGGAGAAAAAGCTTACATAATGCAAGCTTACCAATCTGAACAAACAACCACCCTCACTGTGTCCTCTTTCCGACCAAACCCCTTGTCCTCATGGAAAGGAAATTCCAAACAATAACTTAAGCTCAGGAGTCCTCTTCCACACCTGTAAGTTGTTATTTCCGACCCATATTATCATTTTTCTTTTAAATATATTTTCCTGGTGCCTTATAACCTGTGCGAAACTTTGCTAAGGTCCTGGGAACACCTGGTTTGGACAGCAACTATCTCCCTCCTAGTTACGCGGTGACACATCAAAGCCCATCACTAGTGATATACCTCCTCAACAAGGTCACACTGCCTCCAATATGGCCACACCTCCTGATCCATTTCAAACAGTCCCCCCACCTAGGGGCCAAGTATTCCAATATATGAGCCAAGAGCAGCCATCCTCACTTAAACTACACATAACTTTTGCCTCCTTAAAAACTTTTAAGACTAAAGAGAAGCAAGGTTTTCTTTACATTAAAGAAAAGCAGTTGATGTCCTTCTATACCAGATACTTTGGCTTAATTTGTCTGCTAATGCTTTTCTCGGCTTCTTGAGCAATGCTTGAGAGAAAGTTAATTATGTTTTTATGGAGGTGGACCTTTGGGAGAACAGGAAAAAACCTCGTATCTCTCTCCCTCATTCTGTAATATCCTTCCTAACTAATGATACAAATTGACCTAAATCAAACAAATCAGCAGAAAACATGTCGGAGGTTAGAGTATATGCCCTTGAGTGTCTGCCATGACGAAGCGATAAAACACATTCAATTTTAAACCAAACGTGAAATGAGGGGAGTAGATGTTAAGCAATTCTGTATACCCTCTCAAAATGTTTTAGTGGCAAATTCCACCTCAAACAGTTAGATGATTATAAACCACGAGATTAAATTTCAGGATGAATAATTAAGCGCAGCCCTTCAGAGTCTCCAGAAGAAGCCACATTTTCTACAGCACAAACACTCGAAGTAATTGATTGGGAGTCGATTGGCAAGGCACTACAGTATAGTTTTCAATTCTGAAGGAGCTGTTTTCACGTCAGCTGCTGTGGTGTGCCTAACAACCCCTCTTGGTTCCATTTGAGCAATAGAAGTGTATGGTTTCCTTTGTTCTTGGAGTATTGTTTTTGTTTTGCAATGTATGTGTATGCATGTGTGTGTGTGTGTGTGTGTGTGTATGTATTGCATGTGTGCATGTGTGTTTGTGGTGTGTGTGTATGTGTGTGTGTATATGTGTGTGTGTGTGTATGTGTGTATGTGTGTGTATGTGTTTGTGTATGTGTGTGTGTGAGTGTGTGTATGTGTGTGTATGTGTGTATGTGTGTGTATGTGTTTGTGTATGTGTGTGTGAGTGTGTGTATGTGTGTGTATATGTGTGTATGTGTGTGTATGTGTGGATATGTGTGTGTATGTATGTATGTGTATGTGTGTGTGTGTATGTGTGTGTGAGTATATATGTGTGTGTATGTGTGTATATATGTGTGTGTATGTGTGTGTGTATATATATGTGTGTGTATGTGTGTGTATCTATGTGCATGTGAATTCAGCTGCCTGTAAAGGCTATAAATGTTTGTACTATCTCTTAAAGCTGGATTTACAGGTGATTGTAAGTCACTAATTATGAGTGCTGGGCACCAAACTTTGGTCTTCTGCAAAACTCTTATGTGATCTTAATGCTGAGGTGTGGTGGGTGAGTGTAAGCCCTCATTTGACTTTAAAAGACCCTTGTATGAGACAGTTAGCTCAACCTAAGTTTTAAAACAGTGTGAATTGAAATTTCCTAATAAGGGCCATAGGTCACATGTCTCGAAGATTACCGAAAAGTGATGGGATGAGTCTAAAGCCAAGATGTGAACTGACAGAATGATTGCAGACCCTGAAAGAAAACCACCTTGGGTTATCTTCAGTACCTTCTACTGACATTTACTAGCAACTTCTCTGTGAGACCTAGTATCATTTTAAATATCAGGTAAAACTTTAGAATATATTAACTTAGCTGAGTACTAGTTTCTTCTGGCTCTAAAACTAAGACTTTTACAATGATAAAGCCTATGGAAAAGATTTCTCATCTTTGACCATGTCTCTTGATCCAGAACAGTGTATTTATAGCTTTATTCTGTTCAGTGACTATAACCTCATCTGCAGTGGTACATGTCATTTGGGACAACATGAATTTGTTCTCAGGCCCTGGTAATACATAGTTGAATCAGAAGAACCTATCCCTTATCACCTTGGGGATGATACGTAGGTTCACAAAAGTGACAGCAGAATTCTACAGGTATTTAGAAAAGGTGACCACCAGCATACCAGGTAAACATCTGTATCAACACCAGCATCCCAGGTCAACATCTGTATCAACACCAGCATCCCAGGTCAACAACTGTATCAACACCAGCATCCCAGGTCAACATCTGTATCAACACCAGCATCCCAGGTCAACATCTGTATCAACACCAGCATCCCATGTCAACATCTGTATCAACACCAGCATCCCAGGTCAACATCTGTATCAACACCAGCATCCCATGTCAACATCTGTATCAACACCAGCATCCCAGGTCAACATCTGTATCAGCACCAGCATCCCAGGTCAACATCTGTATCAACACTAGTCCTAATTCTAAGTTACTTTGGACTACTTACATCTACTCTCAGTTTCACCAGTTATAAAACAGAAAGGGTGAGTTAGCTGCGCTCACCCTTCCTTCTGGCTGTGATTCTCAGTGTACTGGTTGTTGACCCAGTCTGTCCTTCGCCATTCCTGGCCCCATGCTTTCTCTCTGCTCTGCAGCCCTGGTGTTTCCAAACTGACCAGTGTTCTCTATATGTAGCCCTGGTCTGTTCTGTGAGTCTGCTCCTCAGGAAGGGCCAGGGTTCTGCAGAACCTCAGTATAATAAAGGATGCTGGAAAGAAACCCGGAGAGACATGGTGACAAGGGTTGTGACCTCCCAGAAACCAAAAATATGCCAACAGCCACTGGATGGCCATGAAAAGTGAGAAAATGATTTTTTTTCTTTCAGCTATCACAACAAAACACAACCTTTATACAATTTCATTTTACCTGTGTGTGAACTATTTTGGACTGCTCACTGGTTAGTTTTTACAGCTCAACATAAACTTGAATCACTTAGAAAGAGGCAACATTAATGTCTCCATCAGCTTGGCCTATGGACAAGACTGTGCACCATTTTCTTGATTAAAGATTGATGTGGGAGGACCTAGTCCACTGTGGGCAGTGTCACCCCTAGGTAGACAGCTTTGTATCATGCATGAAAGCAAGCTGAGCAAGCTATGGAGAAACAAGATGCTTCCAGTTTCCTGCTCTGAGCATCTGTCCTGATTTCCCTCCATGATGGACTTCCAACTATAAGGTAGAACAAAACTCTCACCACCCCTAAGTTGCTTTGGGGAGATTTTCTTTTACAACAAATGATAAACAGCTAGGACAGACCTCTACATCCGTAAGAAATAGATGCACTTTGTCTGA
The DNA here is from genome assembly GCF_963924665.1 of Micromys minutus. Classification (NCBI taxonomy): domain Eukaryota; kingdom Metazoa; phylum Chordata; class Mammalia; order Rodentia; family Muridae; genus Micromys; species Micromys minutus. Next base: position 7,212,962 of record NC_137968.1, read on the forward strand.
AGCCATTAGCTTTACAGTAACCTGTTAGCACTGGTTCTCCTGACATCGATGTACCACCACAATCATATGTGCAAAACAGTTTCCTGTGCTCCAAACACGTTTCCTTCTAAATGTGTAAGAAATAGTGGAAATGACTGTAGCAATGAATTTCATTTTCTGGCCTCTTGCACCTGACAAAGCCATGCAACCAACTCAGGAATTTTTAGGGGCCCGAGTAGTTAAATTAAAGACACACACACACATGTTATATTATATAATGTAATATGCATATATATGTATATATGTACACATATACATCATATACACATACACATATACATATACAAATACATCATATACACATAACATACACATACACATAACATATACACATATATATCATATACCTATACACATACATACACATATACATCATATACACATACACATGCACATACACATATGCATATACATGTACAGATACATCATATACATATAACATACACATATACATATATATCATATACATATACATATATACATTCACATATAAACATATACACATACACATACATACACATACACATACACATATACATATACATACACATACACATACACATACACATATACATACACATATACATATATACATTCACATATACATATATATCATATAGATATACACATACACATATACACATACACATATACATCATACACCTATACACATACACACATACATACACATATACATCATATACATATATATCATGTATATACAGCATATATACACACATCATATACATCTACATCTACATATACTACATATATATATATACTACATATACACATACACATGCTCATGCACATACACATATACATATATAAAGGTTTACTTTCAAGGCAGCAGTCATTTTACAGCAGAGGCATTGTCTTTTGCTAAATTCACGTTTGTTGCATTTTGCTAGACAACTAGCTGGAAGCATTTCTCCGTATTGTCATTCTTTTATCTCTTCAGGAAATTGCAAAGGTTCCCTTAGTGATCTGCGGGTCTGACTCTGAGAGTTACCCTCTTAAGATTATCTAATCTTCCTGTTGATATGATCTATAAATATTCCAAAGCCCCAGGGACCACCATTACCGATCTATGAGGCCACTAAATATTTCAAGTTTCTAATCTGGGGCATCCAGTAAGAGAGTAAATGGGGTTATAGGAATTTCCAGGAGGAAGAAGCTTGGTTCTCATCTCCCTGCTGCTGTCATGTATGGGCTGGCTCTGGTGTTTCCCTTGTTTTACACATCACGTGAGGCTATTCCCTCTCCCTTTGTCACTCTTAGTACTCTAAGATTGTGTGTGAATATAAGCATTACTACAGTGACAACTGCCAAAAAGGGTGATTTATTTTTAAACACAGTATTAAGCTTCAAGGGAAAATCATGTGAGTGAATAGGACATGCCTGACGCACTAAACAGCTATGACTCTATGAAAACTGTTCAGACTCTGATTGTTCTTCTTTAGGGCCAGAAACATGTTATAGATCGTCTATCAGCTTCGTGAATAAAAGAAGAATTTTACCATTTAGTATGTTTGGGAAACCTTAAACACAAACATGTTAAGTACACTTAGTTTATTTAACTTTAATTGGAATTTTTATATTTATTAATACTAATATAGCCATGTTTTCCAAACATATTTAACTACCAATTTGCACAGATACATGTAAATATGTATAGCATTCTCTCTCTTACACACACACACACACACACAAGCACACACTTATCATTTCCTAAATGTTTCTATAAATTTCTTACTGGCAATACTGAGCTGGTGAATAAGATTCTCTCTGGTAAAATATTTAATTTGTTCTTATTATCTCCTTGACTGACTTACTTCATCTTAATTGTGTATGTAGTTTTAGAAACCAGGAAAGTAGAAAACCTAAGAATATTTTCTGGGTTTCTGTGTTCATTTTTTCCAAAGTTTCAAATTTTTGATTTTTTTAAAATTCAGAATATACTGAATTCTCATGAACAGTATTCCAGTGTTTTGGAGTCTGGTGTCTCCATGTAAAACCAAGGAGCAATGCCATCAACTTGCCTGATAACACTGCACACTGCTGGTATAAGTTTTAAAAGAGATAGATTTACTATGAATTAATGGATTCACTAATAAATAAAGGAAAATAGAAAGGAAAGTTGAAGCAGCAGAGAAAGAGAGGGAGACAGAGAGAGAGACAGAGACAGAGACAGAGAGAGGGAAGAGAGAGACCGAGAGAGACAGAGAGATAGAGACAGACAGACAAAGTGAGATACAGAGACAGAGAGACAGACAGAGACAGAGAGAAACAGAGACAAAGACAGAGGGACAGAGACAGAAAGACAGAGACAGAGATATGGGAGAGAGACAGAAACAGACAGAGACAGAGAGACAGATAGAGGGGAGAAAGAGATGGAAACAGAGACAGAGAAACAGAGACAGAGAGATAGAGGAGCAGGAGAGAAAGAGAGATAGAGGAGCGGGAGAGACAGAGAGAGACAAAGATAGAGAGACACACATAGAGAGAGAGACAAAGACAGAGAAGGGGAGGAGGGAAGGAGAATAAAGAGGGAGAGATTGTAGTGTTGTACACAGCTCTGTTTCTCTGGCTATGAGATTGGGTAGAGCACTGTTTCCTGTCCCTGACTCTTCCCTCTAGTAGCTTTGTGTTCTTGGAAATGTCCTTTCAGTGTGTCCTCTGTGAAATGAGGAGAGAGCCTAATTTGAAAGTAGATTATAAGACTTGAATAATAGGGTAGACCAACCACACCTCTGGTTAAGAGGAAATGCCATTATTTACCCCTGCGATATGACTTCTATTGCCAGATAGGACATTTATAATGGATCCGTTTGCCGGAGTGTCTAGAAGATGGTGCTTCGGGATAATGACACACCTTACTTTTGTGTAAATGGTTGTCATAGCTTCTACCTCTGCATCTATTTCCTATCTGGCTTTTGTTATAGAACATTCTGATACCGGAGTCTCCATTGCAAAATCTATCTCCATCTCATAGCACCTTTTAGCTCAAACATTTAGACTTACAATATCCCCTCACGTACGATTGTACATTAATGCTGATGGAACCCAGGGAATCTGTTACAATGACCCCTTTAATCAAACAGGGACAACAGTCAAGTCTAATTCAGAAGCGTTACCTCAATGTATCATCTCGTATGATGTACCCCGAGAAAAGAGTCATCTCTCCACCTTGAGAAGAGAAATGGAGAATTTATAAATTCGGGGTTGTTCTTTATGGGTTCGCAGCATCACTGGGAGGTCTGTCAAGGCACTTTATATAGGGAGTGTTGTCCCTATCTAAAACAATTTATTATTCTTTGTAGTCTTTCAATCAATCCTAGTAAACAGGAAAAAAAGATTTATATGTATCTCCAAAATAAGTTCAATTTATAATTGATGTGAAACTCACTTCATTTGAAGCAAATGTAAACTCACATTTTTGCAGAATTAAGGTGATGGATTTCTGGTTGATTGTGAGCTCAGTCAGAGATGAGGTAAGACTGGTTGACAGTCAAACCTCTTACTCAGATGGTCTTTTGGAGCTGCCTGGCCAATCAAAATTGTACCAGTGTTTCCCTCTATAGGTACAAATTCCTTGTCAAACCTCCTGGGTTGTTGTTAGCGGGATACCACTGAAATGCATGTATGAGGGTGAAGGAGAGCATTGGAGACATGTTTGATCAGAGGAGGGTGCTATACAGAGGCACAGTCAACGTGGTCCAACAGACTTTCCTGTGAATTAAAAATGCAAGATACAGGGCAGAACAGAACTGCAAGAGACAATAAAGGAGACGCTACATGGTATAAAAATTGAAGAAAAATAAGGGCTGACATAAAAGGGAGGCTTTCAGAGAAAAATGTAAAATCTCTGACAAGGGATTGGATGAAGGTATTGAGTTATTTGGACATATGATATTTTGATTCTTTTGGATATATACCCAAAAGTAATGGAGAATAAAGGTTCTAGTCTTAATGTTTTGAGGAAACTCCGTACTAATGCCCATAAGGCAGTGAATGGGAAATCTTTTCCCCACCTCATTCTTATGTTATTTGCTGATGTTTGGTTTCTTAATAGTAGTCATTTAGACAAGGGTTCAATGAAATATCAATGTAGTTTTGATCTATATTTTTTTATTGGTTCAAAACATTGAATATTTCATAATAATCCAAATGATGGAACCAGCTCAGGTGTTAAACTGTAAAAGAATGTTAAAAATTGTATAAGTTGTATATAGAAATAGAACACATGAATACGTATAACAATTATAATATTAATATTCTAATATATAATATATAGGAGTCACACATGTTTGTGTGTGTGTGTTGTTTTGGGGGGATAGGTTTTAATGCTTTGAATTAGTCTGGTGCTCTAAATCAGGTCCAAACACTGAAGGTCCTTGTCCTCTGTTTATTTTTGACCAATCAATAAAAATTCAACAGTCTGGGCAGGTAGACTGAGGCAGGACCTTTGGATTCGCATGGGTTACGATGAAAGGGAGAAAAGAAGGAAAGATCGCCATGTCTCAGAGGGAGACAGATCAGATCTAGAGTTATAGAAAAAAATTCTTCCAAAATGTAGGTGGGAAGGGGAAGCGGCTGTAGGGAGGGGCTGCGCAGAAAGGAATAGGGCAGCAAAGATAAGACAGAGTTAGGAGGTGTGGAGCCAAGAGTCCTGATGGGAAATACACGCTAGCCAAGCAGAGAAATAGAATGGCCCAGCCTTTGAGCTAGTCAAGGCAGAGCAAAATTAACTGGTGTGTGTGTGTGTGTGTGTGTGTGTGTGTGTGTGTGTGTGCTTTCATTTGTGAATTGAGATAGCTCTTAGACAAATGTGCACATGTAATCCATTGGGAGCACAGAGCACTCTAGCTAATTCAACTCTACATTTGAGTTTTACTGAAGCATAAATACGAGTGAAAATTACATTATTTTTAGGAAAATAGGTTGAGCTGGATATTATTATAGGAAACAAAATCCTTCATGCCTTTAGAGAAGTGTTACATGTTTTACTTTTATATATGGACTCTAAGGGACATGAGAGAATCAAGAAGGATTGTTAATGAAGTGAAAGGAGAAGGGAGAGGAATAGAAGAAAAGGGAAAGAGAAAGTAATAAGAGGGAAAATATGATCAAAATATAGTACATATTGTGTGTGGAAATGCCATGATGAAATACCTTGGTCAGTCTACATATACAAATGAAACTAGTCAATAGAGTATTTTCGTTTTCATCCTAAATCTTAAGCAATTGTAGGTGGATTTACTTTGTCTCTGTGATGAGAAGATGATCGGCACATTGAGTTAAAGAAAGATCACCTACATATGTGGTCCACATTGTGAATAAAAGTTGTGTCTTAACTAGGACTCAGGAGATGGGAATTCTAATTGCTTTCTATCAACTAGACATAGAACCTTCTAGACATGGTTTTCCCTTAATATTAGGGACTTTCTTTTGATCAACATGGAGACATTTTCTCTAATCCAGAGATAAATATTCTGTCAAGGGCTTTGAAAAGGAAAATGTAATGTTAGCATAATATCATAAGCAGAAGACTCAGATCAAAGAACGCAGCAAATCTGTCTGCAGGTAAAGCTCCATCCTGGAGATGGCCCGTTCTGTACAATATTCTAAACCTATAATTCACGCAGGTTTTACTGTTGCCAGAACCTCTGGAGAAAGAGTAGCCATGGAAACAGCATACCAGATGTCTCCAGAGGTGTATAACAATGTTGAAATCCTTGTTTGGAGGAATGCGTGAAAAACACGAAGAAAGGTAAGAGCCCTTGTTTGTAGGAAAAACAAATACCTCCTGTTCATAATTGCCACGCTAAATGAACGCACATAGATCAAGACAAAAATTCCAGCCCCTGAGCAGGCTGTGCAGACAGGATCCTGTTTGGCAAGGATCCTGTGATGATACAGTCTCAGTCCTGAGCTCGCCAGGCGTGGTAGTGGACAACGGCTCAGCTGCTACCAGAGTTCCTACTTCTCGGTTAACACTTAAGCCAGTGAACCTCCCCTTGGGAGATCTTAGTTAATGGGGGCTGGAGCATGGGGTGCGACCCTCACTGCTTCCTTAAATGGGACCACATTAGTCCTTCTTTAAGCAGGCCTTGCTTTTATCTGGGTCGAGTGACGGCACAGCCTGGAAGTGGACAGATTTTGCTATAAGGGATTCAGAGTCTCTTCTGAGCTTTGGGGACTACTGACTAGAAATAGCCACGAGATATATTCTCTAGACGAAAGCTTCAAAGTTAAGGAATGTGTAAGTCTAACCCTTACAGCTTTACTTACTGTAAAGCCATTTGCAATCCCAAAGTCTATGTTCAGCCTTTGTTTCCTGACTCATTGTGAGGTTTTTGCATTCTGGGATGATGTCCCTACCCTTAGATTGTAGTCCCCTGTAATCAGGGATTGTCTTTAGAGCTTGAGACATTCTAAAAGAATCATTAGGGAATGTAGTATCAAGTATTTATTCAATAAATATTTATTGAACATCTAAAAATTAAAAAAAAGCAAAAGAATGTGTCTCTACAAAAGATAAAGAAAAGAACCTCGTGAATACTCTCTAATGTCAGCTTGGAACTAAATGTCCTTGAAAAAAATGACAGCATTAAAATTCTACAGATCCTAGAAATTCTTAATGATCCTGGAAAGCTATAATACTGCAAATCAAGGTGTTATGTTATCTTGGTTTGCATTTCATACACCTAATGACCATTTTTTAAACCAATATTTTTACCGTATTTACCGATATCTCACTCGGTAACCTTTTGACTATAAGTAAAATCTTTGGAATGTGTCATTTCAGCTGACTACCAATTTCCACCAATCTCTATATAAGGATGTCTTTCAGGCAGCATCTAAAATGGCTTTTAGGCAGCTATTTTAAAAACCCATCTTCCTAATGTTCCCAACAATGCTTTTGGTAAATGAACTGACTGCTTATTTTGTTTGGTTCCGTGCTGATAGAAGTTTGTGCAACACATTGACAATGAGATGTATCACTCATACATGACTCACGCTTCTTGGAGAAAGAGTATTTCAGATTAAAAACTGGGAAGCCTCACAGCTTGCCTTAGCACAGTTACTCTTGCGCCGGTACAGTGTTTATCTTTTCTTATTTGCTTTATTTAATTGCAATCAAAACACATGGGTTAAGTGATCATGTGAAAAATAAGTCATACAGAGTATAGTGTAACAGTTGTCATTTCTATCAATTAATCTTACTGCTTCCCAAGACACAGAGTTAGCCACCAGCTCTGTGTATATTTTTAAGTTCCTTGTTCACATCTCTGCCTTAGGTGTCTGTCCTTGTTGCACCCATCATTTTGAGGCAAGATTTATTGTTGTTTCCCTCCAAGTACATCAGAATAGCTGAGTGTGACTAAGAGCAATGTCCTATGCTTGCCTCCTATTGCGTGTCAGAAGAGCTGGGATGGCTGAAGTGCACTTGATGTGAACTCAAGTGTTCTGGGGGGCTGATGCGCACTACCATATTCAAGTCTTCTGGGGATCTGAACAGTGGCCCACATACTTTTGTGACAAATACTTTATCCATGGAGCCATCTCCAAAACTCTTTGTAGATAATTTTTATATTAATGGCAAGCTTTCTCCTATACAGAACTTTGTGGTTCTCAATGCTTATTTAAACATATAATTGTTTTAAGGAACAATGTAGACTATTTGACTTCTGTATTCTCAAGTTTGTTTTCCTTCAGGCATTCTTTTATTCAGTAACCCTAGGCCACTCTGAACTTCTTTCTCTTTCTCAGGCCCGAATGGAGATTGGTGTCTTCCTTTGCAACTATACTTTGCTATGCTAGGCTACGCCTCCCAATCTCTTCCCTATGATGATCTTGAGCATTAACCAAGCCTCAACATAGATGTCACAACCTCCCAACATGTGACCAGCCTACCCGGTCTTACCTTGTTTTATCTAATACATCTTTATTTCATATTAAGGATCAGTTGGTGATTTTTAAATTTAAAACATATGCTTTTTAAAAATATTTCATGGTTTCAACTCTATGAAAGCACTTCCTAGTCTCATACCTCTTAAAAATTGGATATAGAGAAACAGGTTTAAGCTTTGGGGAAAAATGCTGCTTTTAAGAAAATAATAAATGAATAAATGACCAAAGCAGAATATTCTGTTCCATTCCCTGCATGCAATCATCTAGTTACTGAAGCATAGTGCTTACCTGATAGTCAGATTACAGGTGAGATTTTGAGCGTTTAATCCCATTGCAATACGATTTCCTTTAATTAGGCACCACATATTCCCCAGTTAAGTAAATGTTCCTTTCTGTTCCTAGTGGCTATGTTATGATTAAACAGAGGCCTTCACAGTAGCTGGTTAGAGTTCAGAAACTAAATAAATAATTCTAGTGTTGGGGGTGTCTAAAATCCCTTTTCTGAGCCAATGAACTATTGCATTATTAAATATACTGCTCTCCTTGATAAATATTGATCTGTTGTGGTACTTGGTAGCATGGTAGCACTCTTTTTATTATTATTATTTTAATACCTCTTTTTAAATAAACTCTTGTAGGCATAACTGATCATTTTAGCTCTGTTGCATTAAACCATAACAGTACAGAAACCTAAAAGACTACATAATCAGTGTTTTTAATGGATGTACCTTCATTTATATGCATCTCTCTAAAATTTTTGGTAAAGTGGAAAATAGCAAGCATTAATAAATGTACAACATTAAATTATCCTGGGTAAAGGATTGGATTCCATTTCTTCAAAGTTTCTTTTTCCTTGCCAACCGCTCCTAATTGCTTTGAGCTTTAAAAACACCCATCTGTATCAGCATTTCCCTGATGGCAGTCCTATTTTGAACATACTGTTTGAAATCACTTTAAAATATTTTTTAGAGGAAAAAAATGCTGTCTTATCATAGCATAAAAAGTAGGCCCATTTTTAAATGTTTTAGCCATTAATTTTTGAATCAAAACCCCATAAGGAGGAAATACCATTATTTTAAATCAGCACAAGAATGGATTCTGCAATCAGAACAGAACCTTTCCTGATTGGGGATAACCTTACAAACATACTTAGCCTTTTGGTCATTATTTTTAAAACTGGCATATCAATGAACCCATTTAGGGATACTTTTATTTATTTATTTATTGTTTACCAGTGAAAAAAGAATCAGTGTGCTTTCTAACTGTTATTTCCAAGGGGTGGTGATAACACTCATTATTAAAACAATAGTCAATACTTCTTAGGAGTACAGCTGATTTACATAATTTGGCTAGTTCAATCCATACCCTGGGAGCAACAGTGTTATTCAAGTTTGTGAATGAGAAACTAATCTCATTGTCAGGGTAGTAATAATTGTCTTGCTGTAATAGCCAACCATGTCACCAATTTGCTGTGCTAGCCAAGGTTCATTTATCAGACACTATCACACCAGGGAGGTAAGGTCTCAAGACTTTCTGCCATGTCTTTGATCCCCTGAGAATGCTAAAATGAACAGTAGAAATGAAGTCAGGGGTACAAAGATGAACTAAGGCATCTAGAGCAAAAGAAAGTGGAAATCAGTTCTTAAGCAAGAAGGGATAACTAAAGAGAAGAAAGACTCTTAAATACTGGGGAAATGTATTCCACACGAGTTGCTTATAGGTGGGAAATAAGAAACGCAGAGGAGAAATGGGAAAGTTACAAGTGCCGACTCCATTTTAGAACAGGCCGTCTGCGGAAGTCACTTCTATCTCCTTGGCAGGGCTGCTGTAACCAAAGAGGACATAGCCCACAGAAGTGAACTGTGGAGCAGAGGCTGAAGATAAGGCCACCCAGAGACCAGGAATCCATCTCATATGCAGCCACCAAACCCAGACAACATTGCAGATGTGGAGAAGTGCTTCGGAGCCTGTTAATAGGTGTCTCCTGAGAGGTTCTACCAGAGCCTGACAAATGCAGAGGTGGAAGCTCTTAACCAACCATTAGACTGAGAACAGGGTCCCCATTGGAGGAGTTAGAGAAAGGACTGAAGAAGCCGAAAGGATTTGCAGCCCAATAGGAAGAAAAATAATATCAACCAACCAAACCCCCCAGAGCTCCCAGGGACTAAACCACCAACCCGGGAGTGCATGTGGGGGACTCATGGCTTCAGCCACATTTGTAGCAGAAGATGGCCTTGTAGGACATGGGAGGAGAGGCCTTTCATCCTGGGAAGGCTCTCATACCCCAGGGAATTCTGGGGTGGGGGTGAAAGAGAGTGGGTAGGTGGGTGGGTGGGTAGAGAAGCATCCTCATGGGATCTTGGGAGGTCAGGAAGGGGGATAGCATTTGAGGTGTAGATGGGGAAGGTGTCCAATGAAAGAAAAACGAAAGTGCCACATTTGTAGAAAACACTTACTCTGGGTCTCCAAAGTGATTGTTGTTTAGGATTGATGTGAGGCAGTGATTAGCCCCAAGCTCTATTCTGAGTCTGTAGTGGACATCAAAATAGTTTTTCTTTATTATATAGTAGTCAAATTTCTCCCTCATATGGAAAAGTCATTTGAGATTGGAGCCTACCCTAATAACTTCACTTACATTTTACTACATATTTAAAAACCTGTCATCAAACAACGTCATTGTGATTAGTCTTGAAATTTTTTAATTGCTATTGAAATATACTTACATCATTTTCCCATTCATTTCTCCTGCTACACCCTCACATTGCTTCCCTCAAACCCTTCCCACACACCACATTGACTGTCAAATTAATTTTTTCTTTATTATTGTCATATATACGCAAATACAAATAGAACATGCTGAGTATATTTAGTATTACTTATGTGTCTATAATTTCAAATCTGGCCACTTGCGATTGCCGGACCTGTTAGGAGACTTGTCTCTGGGAAAGACCAATTTCCCCTCCTTCTGTAGTCTGTAGATCCTTGTCTTAGGAACCCCTTGAGATTCCCCCATTTGGTCTCACGCTCCGACTGCACCTACTTCTCTACTGCCACGTCTGCGAGACAAAACAAACTCTCTCCCAAGTTGCTTTTAGCAGATACAATTTTTTTTTGTCACAGCAATCAGTAAGTAATTAATGTAGTTCTTGTTGGAGATACCAGGGGTTAAGATTTTAATATAAAAATAAGGTGGGGGGCGGTTACAGTGCAACCCTTCCCCTTAGAGTTTAAAAAAATAATAAAGTTTACTTATTTTATAGATGGAAAGTTGTGAAAGAGTTAATACTAAAGTATGTTTAGGAAGAGTTAAGGACTAGAATGTAAGACATATAAGGTTATAAATGAATAGACTTCAACCTTCAAATCCAGCAACCATCTCACAAGACAGGGCCACTATCTAGGGACCAAACATCTAAACCCATGACTCTGTGGGACAACATTTCACATTCAGACAATCACAATAAAGTAGCATCTTATACAGCTAGAGTGGAAAAACAAAATGTGAAGTTGATAAATTCCAAATAAAAGTGTTATTTAGAGAAGAACGGAATTATATGAGATCATCACAAAACTGACTGTGGTCTCACCAGTAAAGACTCGGATTGGATAGTGCATCCCAGGACTTTAGCTTTCAATTTTAAGCACTACTGAGCTATTTAATTAAAAAAAAATCAAGAAAGACCAAAATAGCCAGATAAGGTAACTTATTGATTATACATTAATTGATTCTATGACATGGTCTAGAATCAAGAATCAAATACGAGTGCAAAATAAGACAACCCATCCCGGAGTAGGCAATTTTTTTTTATAAAAAGGATTTTTATTCATATCATATTTTCAGATATAATAGGGAGCTGCTAGAAAGAAAAATAAAATTCTCAGGAGTGCCAGGAGACATTTTAAACTTAGTACTGTGGGGGAATTTGGGATATTTATGAAGTTTATTTAAGCCCTTGAAAGCATGAACTTAAGTTGGCATGGATTTCAGTCCACATTTGTGTCCGTGCACTGGGTGGCTTTCTTACTCCATCCTTCACCAGTGCAGCCTACTGTGGGCTGCTTAGGCATGATGGGAGTTATAGGTTCTTGCTTACAGAGACCCAGAAGATGGTAATGGCTGCTGTAGAATGTCTTCTTGAAGAGTGCTTGGGAGAACCTTGCTTGTTCCCATGAATGCCAGTCACTTGGTGTGAGCGGTTAGGGAGTCTTCCATTTTCCACCAAGAAAGACACAACGTTAAGAGTATAGGCATGGAGGAAAGACTGACCTTGTGAGTCTGTGCCTTTGTTGCCCTTTATTGCCTGAGAACTTCCCTGAGAAATGAGATCATCGCTAAGAAGCTTTCCTAGACACTACAGAGCCAAACTCTGGGGTTTGGTGGCCCTAGACAGGGATGCTACTACCTTTTCCGTTTTATACTATGATTCTCATCCTTACCATCAGCAACACTTAGACTCTGAATGATTTGTATAGCACTTAGCAAAGGTTAGACACCACAAGCTGGCAGCAGTTGGTCTTTTAAAACAAAAACGTTAACAAACAAAACAAAACAAACCCACAAACACGAACCCCAAAGAATCATAAGTTCTAGAAAGATATGTGAGAACCAAAGCAAACTTGTTTCTGGGGAGTATTGGAACAAAAATTGGCTATTCATTTTATTTGCTTATTTAAGGGAAATATGTATGTGCTGCACAACCAGTGGGGACACCAAAGGACAACTTGGAAGCGTTGGTTCTCATCTCCACTCATGCAGAGCACACATGTTGGACTCAGATCACAAGGCTTTGTAGCAAGCCTCTCCAGATGTTGAGCCATATTGTCAGCTACTGAGTAAAATTATTAAGAAAAATATAGAGGAAGATGATCAGATAAATTGATGGGAGCGGTTCTTGATTTAGCACCTGGTTGGGAAACTAAAGCAATGACAGTTACTTCAAATTATAGCATTCAAGAAATTGTTTACAAAAAATCACTATAATGTATGCTCCTGTTACTATGGCCATGGTTGATTTATAAATGGAGAAAACATAAATACTTCCTAAGTTAATGTGCAGATGCTGGAATTAAACCCTAGGAAACTGACATCATGGCGGTACTGTGTACCACTATGCTATATGATCAAAGAGAATAAGGCATATATTCAGGGTCAAAGTGATTTTTAAAACACTATGGAGGGACTAATAAATTGTGAGACCAGTCCTGATGGATACGTCTTACAGAGCAGTTCTCCAGGTCAGGGTTCATGGAGGAAGAGAGGTTGTAAGAGACAGAATACCAGGGAGTCGGCTGTGAAACTCGCTGCTTAAGCAACACTGGAACGATAGCCGTATTGATGAACATGCTAACCTGGAAGGGGAAATTTCGTAGGGCATGGCCCCAAGAAAAGAACTACAGATAAGGACTGACTGCTGGTAGAGGAAGGGTTAGTCTCTCACTGGCTATTCAATAAAAGTGGTCATCCCCAAAACCATCTACATACAACCAACAAAGGTACACTCAGCATGTTGAATTTATACATGTATTTATGCATACACATACAAGTCTAAATGACATAAAGAGATGCCTAATTCACGAAATGTCACCATTAAGATCACATTGCTATTGAGTAATTTTAATCAAGGATGTTTACTTGGTGTATTTTTCAGCTTGAAAAACAAAAACAAAAACTTCTCAAGAATAAAACAATAATAGATTTAAAGTATGCTAATTTGCTTGTATTTATTATTCATAGATGCTCATTTTCTGAATAATAATTTGATGATTATTATAACAGTTACTTTGAGTTTTCCGCTGCCTGTAAAGTAGCTGATGAATGATTTAATTTCAACTCGCTTAACTTCAAGGTGATTCTCATGAAGAGTGTTGAGAAGTTCTAGGAACAAAAATGCTCTTGAATGGAGCTTACGTAAGTATGGTGCGCAGAGAGCTTTAACTGGAACCTGTGCTGGACGCTTGCTGGTTGGCGCTCCAGAGCCACATCATCACAAGTTTTCTCATACTTAACTTTCACCTCCGGGGGGGCATTGTCTCCCCAGCAATATATCAGCCTTACCCAAAAGTAGAGGACCAGCAAAGCTCTATGCATTTGGATAGAAGTTTTTACTTAAATTGATCCACAGGTCATCGGGCTGAACACCTGAACTAACTATAAATAAGTCTTTTAGATCAATCAAAGAAAATATACAAATAAACTCCATTACCCAGGGTCTTAATAAGTTCTTGAGTGGAGACATAATTGTCATGCAGAATCCCTATACTGAGCAGCATGTGACCTCACAGATAGATAGAAGGTAATAGATTCTGCCTCTCATGATACAGATATTACTAGAAAGACAATGCTTGAAAAACATGTCAACCACTACTCTCCTTTACTAAAAGTACAACTGCAGACGGAATATAATTAATAGAATTTAATTGATCAAGGACCATGAATTTCACAGCCTCCTGCAACAGGATAGGTGCAGAACAACTCCAGAGCTGCTGAACTTTGTTTGTGGTCAGAGACCCAAAAATTGTGTACAGAAATAAGGCGTGATGGGGCTCAGAGAGGGAACATGACCCCGTCTAGCTGCCGTTACGGACAAAAGACCAGGTTTCGGTACCTAAGTAGTTTCCAATGAGGTTTTCAGGAGGCTCATTTGTTTGTGTGGATACCTAGGACTAGATCACAGTTTTGGAAGTGAGCCGTAGTATGATTTGACAGTGTACATCCTTCTGGGCGCTGTCAGAGAAGGAAAGTCGAGAGCTTATAGTCAGGAAGACAGTTGTCTGAGATTTCAATCAAGCCGGACTTTGAAGGGTAATAGTCTCTGTAGGGAAAGGGGAGAATACACGCATTCCCCTTTGAGAGAAACAGAAGCAGGACCTATGATTTCTATTCGTCTCATCAGGCAGAACTTCTCTGCACTACAGAAAGCGTCAAAGGCGTTTGGTCATCCAACATCAACAGAGACCTCTCACTCATGCTGTTGTTCTCTCAACAGGACTTACTCAACTTTCATCCAGTGAATTTTCCACCACGGAGGCTCTCATCATCACAGAGTCAGCCATCTTTGTCGGCCCACAGGTAGGCTACACCCTATGCTGCCCATGTTCTCTCACATTCTGGGCTCCGTTCAAACCCTTGACTGGGTGCTCCTAGACAGAGAATGTGTTACCTCAAATCTCAAACCCTGCAGAGCTCCCTGCGAACTTTTGTTCTTTCATGGTGGCACTGACCCCTGCCTGTGCCTATTAGGTATATATAACTCGGGAGGAAACAGTTTGTACTGTTTATAGGCATAAGAAACATTCGATGGCTGACTCCCCCACCAGACACGGAGCATAATTTGGGGAGCAGAAGTTAAGTGAGAGAGGACATGATCTGAATGTATTTACCATGTGGCTGATTGGTTTCCCACAATTAATTATTTAACATTTCAACTCTTAATTTCTCTACCTGTAAACAATGCTAGTAACATCTTCCTTCAAACCATCTGTAATGAGAAAAATAAAGAGAAAAAGACATAGTATACTTCTTCAATAATGGCAGGCATTTGATGCTGTAGAGGTATACTGGCCGTGTGCCAAACACAGACACAAATGTAAGAAGCGCAGTCAAAGAGAAATGTATATGCTATTTGCTTATTGCTGTCTTTAAATGAAACACCATATGGAAAAGTGCATCTCAAAATATGTACTTCCAATTCTCGGCTGTACTGGACTTCACAGTTCTGCGTATGTACTTGGTGAGCTTTATATTTTTATATGAAAGCACATAGAATCATATATTATATATATGAAAAAACCTGAACATTTAGGAAGAAAAATGTAAAATAAAGAAAAGGTAAGTTCCTGTCTATTCAAGTCCTTTGTCTTCAACACCCAGTTAACTGGTCAGAGTGGACAAAGTGAAAGCTTTGTCATAGTGAATATTGGTGAAGGATGAAATATCACCTATGAGTGTAGTAACTCCAACTACTGAATCACTGCTGAGATATATAACTTCTGCAAGGGTGCAGCCCTCAGGAAGGGTTATGTAGAATAGTAACCACTGCCCATCCCTTTAGGACAAAGGCCCTGAGAGCTGTTCAGAGCATCTGCTGCAAATTCTGACCTTTTTACTTTCTAACCAGTCAGCTAAATTCGAATAAACACTAATTTAGTTTTTTTTCTTCGACCTAAAAGCTTAGGTTTTGCATGGAAATTTGGTTGATTTTTTTATGTTTTCAAATAAAAATATGAAACGCACCGGGTAGAGATTGCAGAACTGTGAAGGTCAATGTAGTTGTGAATTGGTAGGCGAATTTTGATGTGTACTTTAACATATGTTGTTTCATCAGAAAGAAAGCAATAAAATAGCATTTATTTCACATACATACTTTTATATTTAACTTAAATTCATTGCTTAGAGTGCTTGTTTGGAACAAGGATCAAGGATCTATGCCCATGAAAGCTCTCTAGAATGTTAAAACCTTATTTTTTAACTATTACTAAAAATTAAAGGTCTAGTTTATATTACAGAAGACAAAATTTAAAACATGGTGACTACTAAGAAACCTTCTTAAAATTCAGAATCGATTAATGAATAGACATTCCTATGCTGTTTACTTAGTTATATATCAATGAATAGAAAGCTTCAGGTATGTCTATTGATTGTTTTTCAATAGTCAACAATATTTCAATATTATAGTTTTAATATTGGTTACATTCCTCACTTCTGTGATGATCTACCTAACCAGAGCAGCTTACGGCAAGGCTCCTATGTGTTGCCTGTTGAGAGGAAGTTCATCATAGTGGGAAAAATATGGTGACAGAGGGTGAGGTTGATGGACACATGTGTTCACAGTCTTAGGAAACAGCCGTAAATGCCTGCACTTAGCTTTCCTTTCCTCTGTTTTACTCAACCCAAGTCCCCAGTCAGTGATGGAAGGGTTCCTGGTTTGTTTAATGTATATTTTTTTCACCTCAATTAACCTAATCTAGTTAATCCCTTTCAAGGATGACCAAAAGTTCATCTCTTAGGTAGTCTAGATACTGTCTGGTTAATAATGTTTAGCACCACAAAAGTATTTAATATACAATCATTGAGAAATTTCTATTATATACTCATGGGACAAAAACATTATTGTTTTGTTATATAGATTTCGATTTGCCAGTTATTCCTCTTTGGTTAGTTTCACAAAGCCAATTTTTTAAATAATAAATAATAAATCTCACATTCACAGGGTGGGGTACCTTATAGCTGGCCATATTATATTTAGGAATAACTGACTAAGAAGGTCAATAAAAACTGAGTACCTTGATGATTTTGCTTCATTGCCAATATTTATTGTTTCTTTGTAAACCACACAGTGGATAATTGATCTCTTCCTGAACATTTTGTAGACATCGTATCATTTGGTCTTTACAATAATTTCTCTGAGTGGATGAAGATCCCTAAGTTAAGACTAGGGAAATTTCCTGGAATGGTGGTAGTTATTGATTAAAGCACAAAATCAATATATCCCTCAACCTAAGTGTCCTTGGGTAATATTCAGAAAATAGCATTATCATAAGAGAATTTAGGCATAGTGCAGCTGAGAATTTGAGGTCAAAGCACATTTCTTGAAAACATCTCAGTCAGCTATTTGAAATCTCAGGAGTGAGAAGTGCCTATTGTTTTAGTCTATTTCTGGTACTATATCAAAGTACCACAGCTGGGTCGTTTAAAAACCAACAACAGTTACAAAACAAAAAAATTAGAAGCTCATTTCTCATAGTTCTAGAGACTGCCCAGTCTAACCCAATCTGGTATCTGATGAAGACCTTCCTGTCTTCACAAGATGAGAAAACATGGTTTTTCCTTAAGAGGTTAAGTATCATTCACAGAGGAGGGAGGTGGAGTCTCACAGCTTAGAACCTCTTAAAGGTCCTCACCTTGAATGCCACCACACAGCACATCTGAACTGAGAAGGAGCCAATGCCATTGTACAAAGTTAGATCTCTCTTATGAAATGCATAAGAAGCTATCGTGGGGTCTGCTTAGGCCCAATACAACTCAAACACCAGGTCAATGCAAATGAGAAAAATAAATTGGGATCAGATTGTTACTGATAGATGAGGGCCACAGAGCAAACTGCCGTGTTTAGGCCTGAAAACTACAATCATCTGTGTCAAGTTTAGTTATTTTTCCTACCAATCAGGGGTTAGGGATAGAGGACTTCCATAGGAACAGGCACACTTACCCTATTCTCATTGGTTGGTTTATTCAACTGTAATGGGACAACTTACCTAGCATTCACAATTCATCTTGACAACCAGGATGTCAATTCTACATGCACATGTCTCTTTCTGCCAAGCAGGATGGCAGTTGCCTAGAAATATCTTGGGAATTTAAACTTTGTTTAGCCAATATTCAAAGGGAAATTTTATTCAGTGTGGCTTCAGTTCGGTTCCTTGTTACAAAGACATCCTTTAAGTGTCCGGATAGCATTTAGGAAGAGCCTGGGGTGTAAAAGCTGGGATGCTGTAGCTGAGGATAAACTTTCCTTTACTGTCTTTTCCTTCTCAGTGGAGGTGGTGACTGTGTATGCATGCTGATGAAACCAGACGCTACTAGATCAATAAAATACTTTTATATCAATCACACGTATCTTTGTAGCACAAATGCTTTGGAAGAATTCTGAAATTATAATTCTGAGTTTTGGTGTTAAAAGTACTATGTAATTCTAGTAAATCACTCTTGCTTAGGCCCTTTACAAACCTTATCTGTAAGGTAAACCAATCGAATATTAGTTTTGTGTCCCTAGATACATTTTATTTAGGTGTGAACTAAGTGAGAAAAATCAGTAAAAGCTGAATATCCAAAAGACATTACTTCATTGCCAATATTGATGTTTCCTTAGTAAATCACAGAGTAATTAATTAATTAATATACATTTCCTGAATGCTGTCTTGTGTAAGATGTTATAGCGGATATTTTTGGTCTTGAGTCTTTTGTTTGCTTTTGGTTTTGTTTTCAAGACAGGGTTTCTCTACATAGTCTTAGCTGTCATGAAACTTCATCCATAGACTAGGCTGTCTCAAACTCACAGAAATCCACCTGCCTCTGCCTTCCCAGTGTGGGAATTAAAGACATGGACCAACACCATGCAATTTACAGTGGACATTTTGAAAGACATGGTATCATTTTATCTTTGCAATAAGCTTTCAGTGTGGATGAAGATCACTAACTTAAAAAATAAGGATGTTAAGACATACTGAAGTTAAGATTTATACCCAATAGATTGCAAATACTATGTGTAACAGTTTTACCAACACAACTTTAACACCTAACTAAAAGACCCAAATCATCAGGATTTGATAATTGCTACCAAGGGGAGAGAACATCTTATTCTATAGAGACAGCTACACAATCCAAATACAGGAACACTGAAGGGAATCTGATGAGAACTCATTCCAATAAGGAAGGACTTTAGAGAAAATGAGAGAAAGGTGACAAAGTATGATTCCTATTGCAGTATTAATTAATACTGATTAATTGATAATTAATTTTTATTAAGTATTATTAACCTGGGATTGATTTAGTAAGCCTTGTCGGCCTAATGGCTATGAACAGAAAATTTAGAAAATGCAAACTCTGCTTTATGAAAAAAACTGTCATGAATTCCAGCACCTTCATAACACACCTCCAAAGGTTAAAGAAAAACGGTAGGATAATGAAGTGTGGAGAATGACGGGTAGGGTTCTAGGTTCTCTTGGAACGGGTTGGTTTTGCCATCCAGAGGTGACCAGTGATTGCTTTGCTCTCTTGAAACTAAGACTGTAGGACAAAATGAGGCCTGACCTGCGGGCCAGCCTACGTGGTACACTGCTTCTCAAAAAGAAGCTTGTCATGCCATGCTCCTGAAGTCACAACACTCAATTCTGAAGTGTAGATAGCTGGTTATCTGGTGTGCAGACTCATCTCCACATTCTTAATGTGCTTCTCTGCTTAGAGACCTTGGGAACACAAGTACCTGGTGTGTAATCAGAGGTGATGTGGTAACCACTCCTTTCATTGGGTTTCCACTACCTAAGTGGAGGTAATGTGCTAACTGCACCTGCCATTGGGTTTCCACTACATAAGTGGTTGTTCACTTGCAATAAAGCAGACACTATCTCCTGAAAGCATCTCTGTAGTATTTTATCTGCACATCCCTTCCCAATCAAGGGTCATTGCTGTCTTGGTAGGGATGCTCAGTAAGGATGGCAGGGGACAGCTGTATCAGGGACATTCTTGGTATTCACATTATTATCTGGGTTTGGTAACAGTATATAGGATGGGTCTTCACAGTCCCTGGATGACCCTTACTTCAGTCTCTGCTCCAAATTTTGTATCTGCATTTCCTCCTGTGGATATAAGAAGATTCCTGATATAGCTGTCTCCTGAGAGGCTTTGCCAGAGCCTGAGAAATACAGAGTTGGATGCTCTCAACCAACCAATGGACTGAGAATTGTGTCCTCAATGGAAGAGTTAGAAAACAGACTGAAAGAGCTGAAGGGGTTTGCAACCCCACAGGAAGAACAAGAATATCAATCAACCAGATGTCCCTGAGCTCCCAAAGACTAAACTGCCTACCAAAGAGTCCACGTGGAGGAACCCATGGTTCCAGCAACATATACAGCAGAGGATGGCCTTATTAGGCATCAACAAGAGGTCCTTGGCCTTGTGAGGATCAATATGCCAGTATAGGAAAATGCCAGGATGGGGTGATGAGAGGGAGTGGGTGGGTAGGGGAACTCTCTCATAGAGATGGGGGGGTAAGGTGGGATGGGGAACTCTAGAGGGGAAACTGAGACAGAGGATAGATAACATTTGAAATGTAAGTAAAAAATCCAATAAAAAGATTTTTGAAAAAGGATGGAGGTGACATTGACAGTTACAAAAGCCATGTGAACTTTAAGCATATGCAAGGAAGTGTTTGGTAGGGAACCTATCCAAGGACTAATGACAATGGCAGAATTATTTATTTGAACACATTTATTGAGCATATGTAATGTATAAATCTGACAGTTAGGCAGAGCAAAG
This sequence comes from Micromys minutus, assembly GCF_963924665.1. Lineage (NCBI taxonomy): Eukaryota > Metazoa > Chordata > Mammalia > Rodentia > Muridae > Micromys > Micromys minutus. The sequence continues at coordinate 7,233,951 of NC_137968.1, forward strand.
GATAAAGTAGAAAACATTCCAGGGCTAGCAAAAAAAAAAAAAAAAAAAAAAAAAAAAAAAAACTTGATAATTGCTGGCTGGGAATAAGTGCTTTGAACAAAATTAAAAGTAAGTGCAATGAGGTAGAGGATAATTAGGGACAACTTCACATAAGAAAGCCTGAGCTATCTCTCTCCAAGGATATGAGATCTAGATAACAAGAAAGCACCAAGCAAGCAAAAATCTAGCAAAAGAGCATGTACTATTGAGAGCAGAAAAGGAAAAAGAAAATTTCTTTCTACTGGTGAAGTACTAGACCTGTTTCAGGAATAAAGATAAAGCCTTTTTTGGGAAGAAATTCAGATAATGTAAGAAGGGATGGTCTCAGAATAGCATAGGAACTATATTGTGGAAGGTCAGACGGCTCACAGAATATTAAACATTTTATGTAAAGGTTCAGTGAGTAAATACCATAGGTCCTGACCCAAATGGACATAACTTCAAGTATAATTTTCCATGGTAGCTCAAAAGCTGCCTTGAAAAACATGAATGACCATGGTTGTGTCTAGGTTAAACCATTTACGAAAGCAAGATGTGATCCAATGTGGCCAATAGGGAGGAGATGGTTTGCCAACCCCTCTTAAGAACCATAGAAAAGATAAGGAGTAGCCTAAATAATTAGAAAATATATAGGTGTATAGATGTTCTTATACATGTGTCCGTGTGTTAAACTGTGTTTAGCGTGTGTGTGTGTGTGTGTGTGTGTGAGTGTGTGTGTGTGCGGTGTACATGTAGATATCAAAGAACAACACTGCACGTCATCCCCAGAAATTGTATTGCTTCCTTTGAGTTAGTGTCTCTCATTGACCTGGTACTCGTCAATTATGCTAAACAGGCTGGCCAGTGAACCCCAGAGGTTCTCTGGCTCCCAACCCCTGAGCCTGCACTGCTTACCTCTGAATTTTCATGTGGTCTCTGGAGACCAACTTCTGCTGCTGTTTGGCGTGTGTGTTACTGACTGAACAATCTACTCAGCCACAGGGAAGTCTTAAAAGTGATATTTTGGTGATTGCTATTGTGTTGTCTGTCTGCTTGCTTGCTTTGGATAGTTATCATGGTTAGAGAAAATAGAAGTGGAGGCAGAAAAACTCAAAAGTGTAATAATTTTTCATTCAGGGTGTGAGTACACTTGCATTGTCTTATGGTGAACCTGGAAACCAAAATTTGACAGATAAAGAGTGTCTTGAGACCTGTTTGAGGGCTGTGATTAGATACCATGACCAAGAGAACATATAAAAGAAAGTACTTTTAATTGGGGACTTGTTTACAGTTTCAAAGGGTTAGTTCACAACATTTACAGTGTAGAGTGTGGCAGTATGCAGGCATTGCATAGGAACAGTAGCTAAGATAACATGGTAATCACAGACATCAGGTAGTAGAGTACAGGCTTACTGTGAATGTCTGAAACTTCAAATACTCCCAGTAACATACCTCTTTCAACAAGGCCACACCTATCAATCCTTCCCAAACAGTTCTCCGAAATTCAAACATATGCGCTTAAAGGAGTCATCCTCAATCAACCCACGATCGGGAAGGACTAGGTGGTTGATAGTTTTTGGAGTCAAAGAAAAGGCACTAAATGAAGATGATTCATTAGTGATGACCTCTAAGAACAGAACAAGTGAAACTGAGCAAGAATTGACATAGAGATTAAATGACCACAGCCATAAAACTGGAATCAAGAATTTAGCTTTATATCTGAGATGCCCATGAAGATACCAGTTACAGAGATGAATATGAATCTTAGATAAGGTGTTGTTGTAGTGACTACCAACTAGATTAAGAGACTGACAGTGTATCCCTGGATTTTATTTAGAAAGATATTGCATATGCAATTTAAACTTGAATCCAGGGGAACATTTTATAGAAACTGTAAATATAAAAGGGACAAAGACCTACATTTTTAAGACATTAAGTGTCAAACATATGAGAAATGTCAAGCAAAGGGGAGAATGAAGGAATGCCAGTGGGTGAGGGGATAGAGTTTCATGTCATATAAACCCAGAGAGATTCCCAGAGAAACCATCACATTCTGAAAGGGTGAGAAACACCAGATGAGACCAGTACAGACTGAAGCAGATAATAGAGATCATTTACAAGAGACAAGTAGAAAACAAGCCAAGCTGTATAGAGTTAAAGCATAAATGGGGGAAAATCATAGAATAAATAGAATAAAAAAAATCACTGGTACAACAGCAATTCCTTTAAAGTTTTTTTGAAATGAGGTTTAGAAGCTGGTAGATGGAGGATTTGTCTATGATTATGACTTAAGAAACCACAGGCACAAAAGTATCACTAGAAAACAGAGTCACTTGGGTGTCTGAAGACAGAGAGTAATTACATTGGTAGAAGTTTAAGGCTCTTAAAAACAAATGAAACTAACATCTATTTTAGTGTTTGGTCACAATGGACACCCAATTCAGGCTCTAAGTTTTGAGTCTCTGTATTTTTATGGCCCAGTCCTCAGAGATGACAATACATGTCTTACAAACAACAGAAGAAAGCAGTGTTCTTCCAATACTGTAAGTGAAAGCAAACTATAATTGTGCACAAGTTTAAAATAAGCATCAAGGAATAGAGTATTGGCAACATGTTATAAACCTGTCCTGGGTTCTGATGAGATAATCAGTTCAATCTATTGTTTGTATACCACGACGGGGAGGAATACAACTTCTCCCACTAGTCTGAGTCAACCATATGAGTAGATCTAAATGTGCTAAGCAAAAGCACATTCCATTGGTAGTAAGGGGTAGAGGGAATCAGAGGAATAAGATTTAAGTTGTGAGTATTAGAATGTCATTTGGTACATGAATCCCAGATGCTATTGGAATCTTTAGTCAGGACATGTTCATGGAGTCCTTGTGGTGATATAATAAATGGCATGCTTATTGATAAAGGAAATTTCACTTGGGATCTAATATATATATATGGCATGACCATGTATCTACCCAACCATCAGACTACTAATGGTTAATAGACCAAGGTATCTATCTCTTTTTGCTTCCTTTCAATTACCAGTCATATACAGTAAGCTGATGGCCAAGTCAAAACAGCAGCTCTCTTCTTTTCCAGTTCTGCAAAACCTCTCTGTATTATCTCCAGAGCTGTGTTTTGTGTCTGAGCAGGTAGATCAGACAGAAGTTCTCACGACAAGCAGAAGGAACGGCAGCCATGCATAGGAAGCAATCAAATTGGGAGCTGGATGGAAAGGACTGTGTGTGTAGAAAGGTGGGGTGGATGGGCAAAGCATAGAAAACAGCCAGTGGCTGGTGGTGAGAGGTCAAACAGGGTTGGTCTCAGAGCACCAGTTGTCAATTCCCAGTTTCTCCGTGTGAGTGTGAACTAGTTTTTCAGTATGGTGCCTCTGATTACTCTCCTGAAAGAAAGTGAGGACAACAGTGACATTGGCCCATGACAGATGAGTATGTGAGCTCATGGGTGACAAACTTTTAGGTAACATTCTGGCCACAGTAGGTATTCACCACAAGTTAGCTGCTTGGAAAAACAAAACAGTAGTGTGGCGGTTTCCAGAGGCAAATGTTTGCTTTTGGTGATTAAATAGCCCCTCTTTAATGTCACCAGAGCATAAAAGGTGCATATTCCAAACCGTTTCCAAGTGGTCCATGACTCTTCAGAGAGAGTGGGAGGTTTGGCTGAGTCACAGGAAATGCAAGAAAAGAAGTTCATTAGCATCAAGCTGGCCTAGAATCACTGTGACCAAGAGTTTCACCACAGTTTGCCAAGTCCAAGATGGAACTTTGAAAACTTCCTTTTGTGAGTCTCTTGAAGCAGGCTGTATTTAGGATACCGTTCAACCAGGACGCCTGCATTGCTATTTGAAGCTCTTAGATGATATATGCATTTTAACAGAAATGAGGTTTGACCAGTTGCTGCAGATCGGTGTCACTCTGAAGAGGAAAAGCCAGCTTGGAGCTCTCCACTAGCACTTGGACTCTTTGATGTCAAGATGATTGGAAATCTTGCATGAGACTGTCATATTAGAATGTATTTGACATTAAAATGTCAACCTACAAGTTACTCTTTTCTAATGTGATATGTGCATATTATGTATATAATATATATAATATATAATGTATAAATATTGCCATGTTTATTAACATCATATTAAACAGAATAATTGTAAATAAATGTAAATGGGTATTTACGCCTTTGCAGCTTTATATTACATCTTGTTTTAAAATGTTTGACGAGTGTAAAATAATTTCCATTCTTCAGGAAGTGTAATAAGTTAACTTGTCACAGAAATGCTACATCTAAATTATTATAACATTAATCCAAAGATACCTAAAATGTATCTAGTGACAAGCAGGAAACTTTTCCTGGTTTTTCTTTGAAGTGAGGAAGGGAGAAGTGAGGGAAAAGAGGAGAGAAAGACAAAAAAAATCCATTTGTATGCATTTCCATATTCTGATTGTTTATTCTTGTTGCCTGCGTGACCAGGGCCACATCAAACTGAGTGGCACATTAGATGACAGTGAGGAGGCTCATGAAGTCTAGAAAACAGGAAAATAGCTACTCTTATAGCTTTGATACAAATTGGTTGTTTCCTCTTGGTTTTGCTTATGCATTTTAGGGAAGGGTCAGGCTTAGTCACCTCCATCTCAGAACATGCACTGGTAAAATGGCTCTGAGAGAAAGCCTGCACCCTCAAAATCTACAGACTATTTAAAGATCCACTGAGAGATCCAACAACAGCCAGCATTAAGTGTCTGCCACGAATATATGAATTCACTATAGTGGCCATTAGCATCACGGCCCTGTGTGAGCGGAAGAAAAAGATAGGCTTTTTAAAATTATCCATTTATAGGAACATCAATAGACAGCGAGAACACAGCTAAAAGGGAAGTTCCCTAAAATAGGCCCTTTGCAAATTACTAAAGTCTTAAAATTGCAGAAGAAACATAATGTAAAGGGACATTTATAAAGTAAAAATATTAATAAATATATTGTTTTAATTGAATGCCTTGGTTTCCCTGCCAATCTCTATGTGGGTCTCTTGGACTTTCTCAGCATACTGTAGAATTCACAGAATTCAGTTAAATCGCCGTGTCCTGTGTGTTTTAAGGGTTTTAATGATATCAAAGTGAAGGAGATACTTGGCCATTACAGCTCATGAGGTATATCTCCCTTATAGAGAGATTAGGCAGAAGTAAGTACCCCTAGTGTTTTTTTTTAAGTTACTTAAGGTTCAGAATATCATAATTATTTCAAGATTCTACGAAAGGTTAGAGGTGGAGAGGCCTGGAGGCCCCTCAAAGCCCTGGTCCAGATGACTTAGGTCCCAGTGATTTTAAAAGCTAGAAGCTTCTGGAAGTGACTCTGTTCAAAGAGAACAAAACTTCCTGGCTGGTTGACTGTCGTGAGCAGCACTTGGCTATGCAGGGGTTTAAGGTACTCCCAACCGTTGACACCAGAGGGAGCACGGCTTACCATGGAACATAGCCGGAGCTTGACCTCTGACCTGAATAGGACAGAAGTGGAAGGTTTGGCTGCTCGTCTTCAGTCCCTCTTTTCTGTTTGACACAGTCCAGGAGGCTTTCCTTCTGTGTCTGGATGAGCTTTCATCTCCAATGTCACACTGCCACACTCAAGTGTGACATTCTTGGCTGTCATTCAGTTCAAAGGCCCTTTGAAGCACCTGCTGGCATACTACATAGCCTAAACCTTCTTGTCCACTGGAACTAGAGGCAGTCTGCTCTCTAATTCCATCTTTTTCTTATCTAACTCTGCAGACTAGTTCCATACGAGCATCCTCACATCAGAGCACAGTCATAGAGTGTGAACTAGTACAATTATTTTAAGCCTACACACTTCCATAGCAAATAGTCAATTCAGTAATTATATAATTTTCAATCCAGTAAAAACATTTATATAATGTTCCCTATGGAATTATAAATTACTACCTCTCCTCGGGATGCTACATAATGTGCCGGTTTGGAGTGAAAATTCTCTGATACAATGCTTCCTGCCCGGTGGCAAGTCACTATGACACTTCAGGCCTGTGGTGAGAAGAGAGAGTCTAAGAGAGGTCATGAGGATTAAATGGGACTATAAAGCAGAGAAAATGCAATGTGGTTGGCACAAGATAAGTACTATCAGGATGGGCTGCGAGAACTATTCTCTAACTTGAACATCGTAATCGAAACTCACCGGTTATTTTACATATATTTTGTTTTATGGATATTTTCCTAAACTGGGAGTGGTGGTCCCTTCCATCCCAGTACTTGGGAGGCAGAGGTGGATCTCTGTGAGTTCAAGGCCAGACTGATTTACATATCAACTTTCAGCATCGCCAGGACTGCGTAGAAAGACCCTGTTTCAAAAAAAAAACAATTGCACAAACAAATGAACAAGCAAACAAAAACCAACCAAATGCCACAAAATTTTCTAAAAGGAAATTCTGATTTATTTTTCTCAACTGTGACTTCTGACTTGGAGCCAAATTGATTCCCCGAAAGGTCATAGTGATTTCTCATGTCACACAATTATGTCAATACATTGGTTTTGCAACAAGTATAAATAATGATGCTAGCAGTTATACTATACTGTCGAATAAAATACGATGTTTTAGCCTCTCAGACTGATAGCAAATCTTTTGTAATAATCTGAATAATCATGCCAGTCATCTCAGTTCTGATAAAGCAAAATGAAGATACAGCTCTAGAAATGCAATGAATAATATTGGAAAAAAATCATTAAATATTGGCTTTTTCTTGGCACCTAGGATAAGTTATTGTCTGTCGGTCTTTCAGAACCCATTAAGAACAAGTGCAGACGTGTATTTTACTCATAACCATTTAAATATAAATAGATGGAAGCTGAATCTAATTATTTATCCAGATAATACAGCAAGAATGTTTTTAAAGTATACAATTTATATTACTGACATAAATTGTTTGTGTAGTAATTTTCAAATTTTAAGATGAGCAATAAAATGTATCAATGCCCAAGAATCCACTTCTGTGGGCGGTCCACTGCTAGGCATGCAGCCCACCCTTAGGAATCGCTTGTTCCCCTAGCGACGCACCCCTGAATAAAACTAAATTTTTATTTGAACGTGGTTATTAACCGGAGATAGTTTCTGACTGAACCCAGACCCAGTAGTCCTCCGCTGTGTATGTGTTGGGAAGAAGATGGTGTATGCTGCCTGGTTGGTGGTCAAGTGTCTGAGAGACCTCGGGGTGGAGGGTTAGGTTAGTTGAGCCTGCTCATCCTTCTATAGGTTCATCATCCTCAGCTTCCTCCATCTTTTCCCTAATTCAACTACAGGGGTCGGCAGCTTCTGTCCATTGGTTGGGTGTAAATATCTGCATCTCACTTTTTCATCTGCTTGTTGGGTCTTTCAGAGAGTAGCCATGATAGGTCTCTGTTTGTGAGCACTCCATAGCCTCAGTAATAGTGTCAGGCCTGGGGCCTCCCCATGAGATTGATCTCAATTTGGGCCTGTCGCTGGACCTCCTTTTCCTTAGGCTCTTCATTTTTGTTCCTGCATTTCTTTCAGACAGGAACAATTTCGGGTCAGAGTTTTTGACTATGGGATGGCAACCCCATCCCATGTTTGATGCCCTATTTCTCTGCTGGATGTGGGCTCAACAAGTTCTCTCTTTACTATAAGGCATTTTATCTAAGGTTTCTCCCTTTGAGTCCTGAGAGTCTCTCACCTCCTGGGTCTCTTGTACATCATTTTTAATTGGGTTGTTTTCTTGATATCTACCTTTGGAGTTTTATACATACACACACACACACACACACACACACACACACACACACACACACACACACACACATTGAATATTAGCCCTTGTTATGTTCATTTTAGTGGATTTGTTTTGAGTTTCTTTTCTCTTCATTTATTTTGACATTGGCTATGAGCTTTCTGCTTTTATAATGTTTTGGTACTGACCATGAATCCACAATCTCTTCAGGACTTCTATTACAAATGTTTGTTAAATTTTGTCAAAGACCATTTCTGCATCTATTGAGATATTCTTATGGGTTTTTGTTTTTCAATTTGTTTACATGGTGGATAATCTTAACATAGACTTAAGTATGTTAAGCCATTCCTGCATCTCTGAGATGAAACCTATTTGATTTTGGTGCATTATCTTCCTGATGTATTCTTGAACTTTCTTTTATGTATTTTATTGAGAATCTTTGTATCTGTGATCATGAGGTTTAGGGTGTTCTATTACTCAGAAAAGGCACCATAACCACAGCAACTCTTATAAAAAATATTTAATTGGGGCTGGCTTATAGTTCCAAATCCATTATCACCATGGTGAGAAACATGGCAGTGTGGAGGCAGACATGGTGCTGGAGAAGAAGCTTAGAGTTCTACATCCAGATTGTCAGGCAGAAAGAAGGGACAGCCACATTATGCCTGGCTTGAGCATCTGAGACCTTCACCCTCCCCTATGACATACTTCCTCCAACAAGACCACACCTCCTAATAGTACCACTTCCTGGTGATTAAGCATTCAAACACATGAAATAATTGGGCCATTTGTATCAGGGTTAGTTGATCTCACTGATTTTCTCAAAAAAACAACATTTGTTTCATTGATTCTTTGTATTGTTTTTTGATTTGCTTTTCTTTTATTGATTTCAGCCCTGAGTTTGAAGATATCATACCACTTTCTCATTTCTGGGTGTGGTCTCTCTCTCTCTCTCCCTCCCTCCCTCCCTCTCTCTCTCTCCCTCTCTATCTCTCTCTCTCTCTCTCTCTCTCTCTCTCTCTCTCTCTCTCTCTCTGTGTGTGTGTGTGTGTATGTGTGTTCCTAGAATTTTAGAGTGTTCACTTAATTGTATGAGTTCTTTCCCTCTACATTTCATTCTATTTTATGTAGTTAGTGCTATGAACTTACCTCTTAGAAATGCCTTCATTTTGTTCCATAGGTTTAGGTAATGTATATTCCTCTTCACTCAACTGTAAAAAAGTCTTGACCCATTTTTCATTCAGTTGTGAGTTTTCATTTCCCATTCATTTGTAAGTTTTCTGTTGTTTCCTTCATTGTTGGTGTACCTATGTAAACCATGGAGGTTTGGAGATGGGGACAGGCAGAGAAGAGAAGTAGCATCTGGTGGCCTGTTGCTGATCTGGGGTTACACTTGGGGTTTGGAGTTAGAGGAGAGGAAGGAGAGGCCAAGAACTACAAGTTAGCCTACCTGCTTCCCTGGCAGAAATGCTATTTTACCTCTATAAAATAAAGTGGTTGTATTCTCGTTGGGATTTCTGGTTTATATTGAATGTGACCACTTAATTTCAGAATTGAGAATTCATCTTTCATACCTTTACTGTAGGCAAGATGCGTGGCCCAATCAAAAGCATAGTGTTTAAAACTCTTTCCTCTAGGTAAATCTCTCAGTGTTTCAAGACTTCTTTTTACCAGTACACACCAAGAAAGAGAACTCGTATACTGAGACCCATGAAGTCAAAAATTTACACTGTGTCAGGGGTGACCAAAAAGTATGCATACATTCATGCATTGATTATTTGATTGATTAAGCACATAGGATGACAATTTTAAAGTATCCTAAGGGACTTTTATTAAAGCAAAAATTATTTTAAGAAAAAGGAAGTCCAGAATTGGTAAGCTCCCTTGCTTTTTTAAAAACACATAGAAGAGCACAATGTCATGAGGCACAGTTGTGGGAGTACCGATGAAGGAAGCAATTCCATCCTCCTTAACATTCATGTCTTCCATGCCATCGTCCATACTGAAAGCCAAATGACAAAGGAAAGGTAGCCTCCAAGATACATCAATCCAAGATTCATTCCTCAAACAGCTAGTTGAGGGATATGGACCGAAACGAGTGCACAGAGTTCACCAGTGCACTGTGCTCCCCAGTGCACATTGTTCACCAGTGCACAGAGGTCACCAGTGCACTGTGCTCCCCAGTGCATAGAAGCCCAGTGTCTGCTCTCACACATTCTCACGGGGAAAACAACAGTACATGCAAGGGATGGATGCACAGCATGGGCAACCTCAAGAAAAGGCACAAATAGGTGCCACTCAGCGTTGGCACTCTTCTCTGGTGTTTCCTAACACACTGGGGGAAAATGCCTTCTTTTGCTCAATATACCTCATTGGAAGAAAAGACACCTCTAACTTCTTTTGGGATATCAGTTGGAGAGGAAGGTATTTATACAGTCCTCAGCACGTGAACTCGACCTCAAGTCTGTGAGTACAATGGAAGAAATGATGAGCTGTGATTCCTGACGACGGAGATGGAAACCAGTGTCTATGCATTTTACTAATAGTTTTGGTTTTGACGCGCAACTTAGATTTTAGAAGAATGTGGATGTACATCTATACTACATTCCCAGTGTACTCTTAGAGAAGGAAAACACTCTTTGATCAAGTGCCTGGCAAAGAAACCTCGCTAGAGGGTTTGCTGCCGAAATCAACTTCCTTTCACTGACCCATTCCTACGGAACCAGTATGCTTTATCAGACAACATCAGTAAAATGCTACTCAGTGGAGTCTCCTGACACTGCTGAAGGAAGTTCAAGTCCAGGTTACAATCTAATTAGGAGTGTTATAATTGCAATGCTATAATATATAAATATACAAGGTATTTTACCATATATATATCAAATAAACATACTATATTCAGTTAATAAAAACATAATTTGTATTTATTATATTGATTTAGATAATTTCAGAAAATTATCTGCCTCTTAAATTAAGAAGCATATACGTTAAGTACAATATTATATATTTTTATTTTATATATTTTTATTCTCTCAACGTCAAAATGTAACACATCTTTGGTGCTTTGTAGATATTTGATTCAGTGTTTATAAAAAGAATTTTTAATCAAATGTATGGCTATGAGTGAAAAAAATATAAATCAAATCATAAATAAACTTCTAATGTTCTTGAAAGTTTAAGACATTTAAGGGAAAGGAATATAAGCTTTAGAAAGTATATATGACTTTTCAAAACCAGAAGTCTCTGTGACATCATAGAACTGAAAAACATCTCATAACCAAATAACATATTATCTTATTTACAAAGGAATAAAACTCACACTGTTGAATAAATGGACCAAAGATTCATGAAACCAATGGACCATGGCATATGTTATTAAAATCAGGCACAAACAAAAAGGCAAACAAAACCAAACTCTTGCTTAATCTCTCCTATGCCTTTGGGGAGGTTAATCTCACTCCTTTATTGGGTAGGATTTTTCAGTTCATGTGTGAAATATTGCAAGATATAAAATTCCAGACAGGAAAAAAAATTTTATCCTGCAGTGGTTCAGTAGTTTCAGAAACAGAAACAAGAAAGCCCATTGGAATCTGTACTTTATAACCGGAGGACAACCGACGTGTGTTTTGGCTGCAGCATCCTATTCTCTGGCCAAGCAAGTGGACAGGCCTCCTCTGTGCAGTGTCCTTTGTGTGTGCTGTTTTCGAGGATGCAAGAAGGAAGTCAACCACTGATGGTTTAGTTTGTCTCCACCGGCAGCCATGACACTTCCCTGCACAGTTAATCCGAGGCAGACAAAGCTGACTGAGGCCTGGTGATAAGCAGGAGCCTGTGGATAATTAAGGGATGGCCTGGGGAGCTCCTTGAAGACTTTCCTCCACTTACCTTCAACACAATGTTAACAAAAGAATGATGGAAAAGAAAGGTGACCAGTGGGACACGGAGGATCACTGCACAATGAGACATGTCTCCCCAGCATGGAAGACATACATGAACCTTGAATCATTGGAACAGGCATACTTTCCCAAGTAGATGACTATTAAAGATAGAGTCAATACAGCTTGATAGTTACGAGGGCCAGGAAGCTAGGTGAATACTGTCACCACTGCCAATTTTATGAGAGTGATGTCCTCACAGAGCCCAGATGACACATTTGAATGAGAAAGCTGATCATGCCAAGAGGTTAGTATGGGAACTCTGCTCATTGATCTGTGAGCAGGACCATGGAAGAACCAGCTATGAATATTGATCCACGAGAGTGAGTAGGGCTAAACATGAAGAGAAATTTAGGATTCTCTAAAGCACCCGGGGGAATCGGAACCACCGAAGCACGCATCCAACGCAGGAATCATTTTCATTCTTTTTGTCTCTTCTATTTTCTATCTAAAATAACCAGAAGAACTTCCATCTGTTTAAAACGCATGACAGACAATCCAGGGCATGAGAAACATGTCTTAAGGGAAGATGCTCGCCCGTAAGCTTAAGACAAAGTCTGCAAGAGCTGCTAGAACAGTAAAGTAAACAATAAATAAAGTCAATTTGAACCAGGTCAAAACCAGATCAGCTTCAGAAGCAAACGTAAAGGTAATATTACACCCATTGTCTTTTGTGCTGTTCTGATACTGTGGGTAGCAGCTCCTGGTTTTAGGAGTGGGTTCAGTGTTGATTCACTCAGTGCCGGATGGGTATCCAGCCAGAATGAAGAACCTTGGCTACAACTCAGTCACCTTTACCCGAATTTCCAATGTTCTCTGGGAAGCAGTGTAAATTTCTGCGCCAGCAAACCCGGGTGAGGGCAGAAAATCTGACGATGCAGGCTGTCTGGGTTCCTCTAAACCAAGCATCCCTGTGGGCTATGAGCACTTTTGGATTTCTCATATTAATAATGAAAACTCACTCAGCAATTCTGAGTATACTAAGTTATATCTAAGTTATCTCTTCCCTCTCCCCCTCCCCCTCCCTCCCCCTCCCCCTCCCTCCCTCCCTCCCTTCCTCCCTCCCTCCCTCCCTCTCTCTCTCTCTCTCTCTCTCTCTCTCTCTCTCTTTCTCTCTCTCTCTCTCTCTGTCATATACCCCATCTTACATTTATGTTTGGGCATGTGTAGAACAGATGTCAAACTTGGGTGTCTCATGGGATGCTCATCTCTTTTTAAGACAAGGACTCCTGAGACCCAGTTAAGCTAAGGTGACTGTTGGTGAGCCCCAGTGGTCTGCCTGTCTCTGTCTTCCCAGCAGTGGAATTACAGGTCTTGCCACCACACCCAGCTTTTTACATGGGTGTCAGAGAATGAACTCTGTCTGTGGCGGTTTGAATATTCTTGGTCCAGGGAATGGCACTATTAGGAGGCGTGGCTTTGGTGGAGGAAGTGTGTCACTGTGGAGTTGAACTTTAAGATTCACGGCAAGGAAGCTCACTGAACACAACGTCTGACACCTGCAAACCCCAGAGACAGGCTGTAAGTGATCCTTCTCCTGGATGCCTGGAAATCAGACTTCTTCTAGCTGCCCTTTGATCAAGACGTGGAACTCTTAGCTCCTTCTCCGGCGCCATGCCTGTCAGGATGCTGCCGTGCTTCCTGCCTTGATGACAATGGACTGAACCTGTGACCCTGTAAGCCAACCCCAATTAAATATTGTTCTTTATAAGACTCAGTGTCCTTGGTCAGGGTGTCTTTTAACAGCGATGGAAACCCCAACTAAGACAGAACCTCCTGGTTTTATAACAAGCCTTCTACTGTCCATGATATCGTGCCAGTAATATCTGACATTTAGAAGTCCAATTTAACTCATATGAACAAGGAATCCATATTTAGTGTCTGCATATGGAATAACTGACTGATTAGAGTGAAGAATTATGTATTACAGGTTGACAGACTAAAGATGATTAATTTATTGTTACATATGATACCGACACTAGTTTCCAGTTTTAACACAAAAATTATAGAAAACCATGACTCAAGAATATAGTAGAAAAGGATGGTTAAACCTGTGATGATAAAATTGTTTTCGAACTCTGTGTATTTGGAACACTTTAGTGCTTCATGCTAGGAATATTCAAAGGCCGTGAAACCGGCTGCTCTTTATCTTGATCATTTCAGAGATGTGCAAGTTTTATCTCGGCCACCAGAGGGAGCTGGACGTCACTACCTTGTTAAGCTGCATTGTAAACATTATAAACAGACGTTAAATTTATAAAAATAAAAACTTACATCGTTGCACTTATAGTTAGCAATATTTAAACATGTTCACCTAGTAGACTTTAAGAATACTGCATGTTTTTAAACATGCGTGTTTATCACATGTGTGCCAGGGTGTGTGGGGATCAAAAAATAACCAGTGAGTTTCAGTTCCTTCCTACTATATGGATTCTGTGGACTGAACTTGGGATCACTGGGCTTGGTGACAAGTGTTTTTATCCACTGAGCCATTTTGCCAGCTTCTCAGTTTTGTTCATAATATTCTACCTAACAACAGACAGAAGTCATTCATTACAAGACACAGAATGTAAAGCATTTTAAAACATACAAACTGTTCTACCTGATAACAAAAATGTTGCCCAAAACATTGAAATGTGAAGGAAAAAAAATAGAATTTTAAAGTAACAGATACCTTACTCAGAAAATGAATCAGGCTTCAAACCAATACATTCAGCATCCCTTTTAAGAAAAAAGATTATGTAAGTAAATGAATAACAAACTAAAGTTAGTACACAGGGAACTAACAAGAAAGGGAAAATAAAATGTAAGAAACATAGACAGGGCCAGGTGGACATAGGGCTAGGTGAACATAGACCAGGTGGACACAGGGCCAGGTTTACACAGACCAGGGGGACACAGTACCAGGTGGACACAGCACCAGGTAGACACAGGGCCAGGTGAACATAGACCAGGTGGACACAGCACCAAGTGGACACAGGGTCAGGTGGACACAGCACCAGGTGGACACAGCACCAGGTAGACACAGGGCCAGGTGAACATAGACCAGGTGGACACAGCACCAAGTGGACACAGGGTCAGGTAGACACAGCACCAGGTGGACACAGGGTCAGGTGAACACAGACCAGGTGGACACAGGGCCAGGTGAACACAGCACCAGGTGGACACAGGGCCAGGTGAACACAGACCAGGTGTACACAGGGCCAGGTGAACACAGACCAGGTAGACACAGCACCAGGTGGACTCAATACCAGGTGGACACAGGGTCAGGTGGACACAGCACCAGGTGGACACAGGGACCGGTGAACACAGACCAGGTGGACACAGGGCCAGGTGAACACAGCACCAGGTGGACACAGGGCCAGCTGGATAACAGCACCAGGTAGGCATGGGAAAAAGTGGTGGTGACACAGGCCTTTACTCCCAGCACTCAATGGGCAGAGAGATCCCTGTGAGTTTGAGGCCAGCCTGTTCTATAGAGAGAATTTCAGGGCTACATAGAGAAACGTCTTCTCCAAAAACCAAAACCAAACAAACAAGAAAGAAAGAAAGAAAGAAAAAGAAAGAAAGAAAGAAAGAAAGAAAGAAAGAAAAAAAGAAAGAAAGAAAGAAAGAAAAAGAACAGAAGGAAGAAAGACCAGAGATAGAAGAAAATTATTAGGTGAAATCATTTTCTAGTTTTACAAAAGATGAAGGGAAACAGGAAAACTATGACATCACCACAGGTACTGTACGGCTGCTGTCAATCACAGTGCTTGTATGGACCACACTTTTGTATGGTCACTTATCTTTATTATTTTATATAATGGTGAGAGGGTTTTTTGTCGGTTGATTTAGTTTTGTTTGTTTGCTTAGACTTTTGTGTATTACTGAGACAGGATCTTACACAGTACCCCAGGTTGATCTGACACTGTGTGGTCCAAGATGTGCTAGAACTTGCAACATTTCTTCTGCCTTAGACCTCCAGCCTCCTGTAAGCAGGGATTCTAGGTATAACAACCACACCCAGCTCTTCACATCCAGACTTTCATCCACAAGATTTGCTCATCTCTCTGGGAGGCCTTCACTGCATCATTTACCTACCTCACAGTGTTCTGATATATGTGTTCCTTGTCCCTGCCCCAGACAAAGCCTCCTCTCCAGACAAGTATAACATACATTAAAGTAATGGTGACCAGCCTCAGACAAAATAAAAATGGATGCCAACAGAGTCAGTAAATTCACTCTGGGTACATTCTTGAGAGCTTGATGGTTTCTCAAAGGGGAAAAATAGTTAAAATAGAAGAAGGAAAATATTTTCCCTATTATCAAGAATATTTTTAATACATTGCAACCACCTAAAGTTTCACTTTGAAAGATATGTATATTTAGGACCAACTTATTGTTTCCATTATATTTTCTATTAAAAATCTATACTTTTTATCTTTTTGAGAGAAAAAAAATAAAGCATTCCATAAGTTTTGAATCACTAAAAGAATCAATGCCTGGAGACTTATGACAAGATCAAATCTCTTTTTTCTAAGATAATTTTCTCATATCTTTATGTCTCTGTACAATTTGCTTCACCCTCATTTTTAAATAATTTATTCTATAGAGGATTCTACATACATTAAGTTTCTGGCAAGCACCGAGCTAGTCTGAAAAAGAAAAACTGATGTCCCACATATGTATTCCTTTCCTAATCCTTAGAAGCTGCGAATGTTACCTTAAGTGTTGAAAAGTGAGCATTCATCTGATCTTCAGTATGAGTCTTTATAGACACAAGGATCATCAGATTGAGATGTCATGCTGGATTGTTCTGAGATCTGGCTGTCACTACAGTATTTTCATACAAAAGAAGCAAAGGACAGCACACACATGCATATACACATCCTTAACACACAAGGCTTTACACACAAACAAATACATGTATGCACACACTCATATGTTTCTTGGGTGTTTCATGAGCACCCATGCACAAGAAAGTGAATTAGAGTCAGAAGCAGACTGAGGTAACACAACCAGAAGCAAGAGGAAACATTAATAAATCTCTAAAACCTCTCAAGGCTGTGAGTGGCAAGGAATGAATTGTCTCTGTGGAGGATGATGCCTTCATTTCAATTTCAGGCTCTGGAATTCAGAATTGGGGGCCAAGCTTATTGGAGTTTGTGATAATAACTCACAAAAATTATTTTAGCTCTTTGACGTCTTTGCATCTTAAAAACATAACCAGGAGGAAGCCGTAGTAGCTAATATATTCCTGTCTTGTCACTTAGAGAAGGAGCTGAAGTAGCAATTCAATCCACTAAGCATTGTTTTAGATTGACATTTCTAGTAAGGCTGAAGGAAAATCAATACAAATTATATGACTCCAGTTTGAAACCCTCAAGTAATTCCAGCCCAAATGCATGTTGATCAGCAACCAGTAAGGTCAGTTTTCACTGAAGTCCATAAGTGGGTGAGCAACACGTAAGATTCTTACTAATTTCAATGTATACAATTTTACTGAACTCATTGTATATATCCACTAATTAAAATGCTTGATTGGAGAGAATTTCTCAATAATCCAATTAAACTAAAATTTTATTTATCTACATCTAATTTATCATCATCTTGAAATTAATGTTTGTATTGGCTTCCATTGTAACGAACACCAAGAATCTGTCATGTTGACAAGAGCCTGTCTGAATGCCTTTCGCCGGTCATTTTCAGAACTCATCTCCTCCAAAGTGAGTTTGAATAGTTCCATATCTGCACCTCATAAATGAGGTATATGGGATCTGAAGGACCAGGTAAATTTTCTGAATGGCAAAAAAGTTACTGAGATAGAAGCTAAAAGTTTTTTGACCTCTTAACCTCTCTAATCTTTACACCAATCATCCTTCCACTGAATTCAGATACCTGCTGGCTAAGGTTGTTTTCACTAAGGCTTTATTAAAAATTCTGTTTCAGGGACACAGGAGTAGGGGAATGGGTAGGGAAGGAGGGGGAGGATCTGAAAAGATTGGGTGTAGGCTTAGATAGTTTCAAAACCTACATTATTTTGGATTCTTAAACTATTCAACCTCCCTTCTAACCTGCTAACCAGAGGTAGGAGAAAATGAAGGTTGATAGGAAAAGGGTGTTGTGGACCTGTTTAATAGTAGTTTCTCGGGGCTATGCTCCTCCTCATTGGCAGGATACCAGCAGTCCAGTTCCACATCAAACACCAAACACAAGTCAGTAGTGGCAGAGACAAGATCCAGCAGAATCCTCAAGGCTCCCTCTGAATCTGGTCAAGTCAGTACAAGAGGTCAGAACCAACCAGAATACCAGGAGAAGTTCTTTTGTGTATTTCTCCCCATGAAGTAACGATCAGGAAAGACGTTCAAAGACCATCAAAGATCAGCAAAGCATTGCATGGCATAGAAAGGCATATGGTGCTCTCACTGTTTGTGGGGTTCCATTCATATTCATTCTACACATCACAACCCTCTCAAGGGTCTGCTTTTAGCAAAACACCTCATGCCTTCTCAAAAGACAGTTTCTAAAAAGAAAGATCATGTGACACAACTGAATTGTTAAAAAAAAAAAAAAAAAAAGAAAAGCCTAAAAACCAGAAATTGCCATTTTACTTGGGGAAAGGGAAATTAGGATAAAAATATATTGTATGAAAATATTAATAAAATAAAACATAACTTGCAATAGAGTGGGACTTGAGCCTGGTTTTTTGTTTTGTTTTGTTTTAGTTTTCTCCTTTGTTATGAAATATAATGTGAGGGTCAGGGGTAAATGGGGGGCCCATGACAATGTATACCCCTGAGAAATCACAACCTGCAACTGACTTGGTATAAAAGGGAATTTATTTGGGGAAGGGTGTGGAGACCATTTTTGGCACCTCTGTACAGTTGGTGGTGGGGTAATCTTTTTTTTCCAGGACATCCTGAAGTTGGCCAAGGCAGGAACCTGGCTTCAGTGCTAAGCCCTGAAAGGACTAGAGTCAAGTGCATTTGCATCTGAAGTTCAAGGCAGAGCATTTAGGATTGAAGCCCAAGGAAGTACATTTGCATCTGAAGTTCAGGGCAGAACCCTTAGGAATGTAGCTCAGGGTAGGGCAGATTCAGTGGATATAGGCACAATAGTCTCTTTGATTATCTTTTGTCCCTGGTCTTCACACCTGGCCTCCAGAAAAAGGTTTATAGGGTCTTCGAATGTTAACTTGCTTGTTTCCCTGTTATCTTCCTGCATGTAATTAAAGTGGTTTCTAAGAGGACTAATAAACAAGGCCTCGCTTCAGCTTCGAGGTTTCAACCTCAAGTCTGGCCGAAGACATGTCACAATTTTTACTAACTTGTCTTTACTTTTTTTTCAATCCTCTCTCCAGCCCTGGGGAACCCTGTTGTTTGACCAAGCTGGTCTCCTCGGACAGAAGGGAAGGGAGCAAGGGCCTGGGAAAGCATTAGAGGTGGGCAGACAGGAGCAGAGCCATGAGGGGAAAGAAGTAGGAGGAACAGAGATGGACAGAAAGAAGGAGAGACAGGGGAAGAGAGACAGGTCAGGAACACATGAGAATAGAGAGAGCTCTGGTGAGGAGCAGTCCTTTATCTGCTGCCCACACATGGCTGTAGCAGATAATGAGATAAGCCTTTGCTAGGTCCAAGGGAAGAGCCTAGTGAAAATTTCCTGTAAGCCAAAACTCTGCCTTGTATTCTACCTCTTCTCCACTCTCAACCCTCTTTCTTTGCCTTTGAAGAGCATTTGAGTTGGTCCTCAATAGGTTATTTTCCACCAGTGATAAGAGCAATTCAAATCAGAGTTAAGCAAACAAAGGCAGGTTTATTGGGAGGGTGCTCTGTGGTGGCTTCAGGAGCCCCAGAAAACTAGGGCAGGGAAGTCAGTGCAGGAGGGGAGACAGAGGGGAGGGAGCAAAAAAAAGAGAAAGTGCTCATGGGGGGGGGGGGGTGGAGAGGGAGCAAAAGAGCACAAAATATCTGTCTTACATTAGGAAAAGTTTCTCTTGGAGGGGAAGCTGAGCCCCTAGGTTAGAAAGGTTAGATTAGAGGGCAGGGTATTCCCGGTAAGGACTAAATGATGCTGGGAAAACCTGGAGCCCTGGTCTACTTTGGTATGTTAAATATGAACCTCAGATGTTTATCCATATATGAAGCCCAACATCCTGTATGTATAATCAGTAGTTCATTTAATGAGGAAAGAATTAGGGATGAAGTTCCATTACTTAGAGAAGTACCACATGTTCTTACTTTATCTTATATGTTCTATTGTGCTTCTGATCATTTTATTCTAAAACTGTACCAGTTTTACTTAGAAAATTATTTATGTTTCTTCTTTCTCATTTTTTATTATCAGAAAATGTTCATTTTCCAGGTTTCCCAACTTAAGCCATTTCCATCTCGTTCGCAACCTCCTTTTTCTCATATCACTGATATCCTCATATGACACACACAGACACACACACACACACACACACACACAAAACTGCTTATCAAATTCAGTCATCATTCCTATCTAAAATGATAGTCTTTAACTGTTAAGTTCGATCACAGACCTATTAAAAATCTAATAGGAACTCATTCCCTAAAATGAATTTATGAACAAATGTACATAGGGGTGTCATGGAGGTCACAGATAACATGGAACAGAGCCTCACTTCCCAGACTCAAAACCCTTTCCTTTACTGGATATTTTCTCCTTCTGTGTCAGATGTCACTGCCCTTCCCATCATCCTTCATCTGATCCTCCAACTTCTGACTCAAATATATTTATTAGGACGATTTAAATATAAACATACTAAAAGGAACCCCTGAGCATGCCAAGCCCTGGAAATGGCATCGTGGAGTCAGCATGCTCACTGATAAGAACTGAATATTTCCTATATATCTCTTCCCAGCTCACAGTCCAGTGATCTCAGATTGAGCAGAATGTGGTTTGAAGTCCCCAGAGTGAAAGACTATAAACCAAACTGTCTACCATGATATAAAGTTTATGAGCACAACACTGCCTGCGTTTCAAAGGCTCATGTTTCGTACTGCCCAAAGTCAGCATCTATAACCCCTATCATCCACCCTTAAACTTGTCTAGCTTTGTTTTGCACCTTTCTCTATGGACTGTATACCACTATCCCATAATCCAGAAGTATGCCAGGCTCCTCTTCCCAGTTGGCTTTTCACATCTGCAACACAGCATGTGCCAGCCTCAACATCAACAAACCTGCTTAATGCCCCTGACTGCTTTACTTAGAGTGACCAAAACATTGGCCTTTCTTCAAACTCAGAGAGTATCCAAATTTGTGGTCTAATGACAACACTTCATCCCTCTCATGGAACTTGCCAATTGTTTAAAAGACTTTTACTGAGCCCCCATACAAGCATTAACAGTACACCTCTGCCCTAGTTTTATCATAAATTTCTTCCAGGCAATGGCTGTGTTATTAGATTATCCAGATTTACCCTCCATGTATAGATGTCTCTCTGTTATCGACATGATATGCAATGAAAGATTGTTGACTTTAATCAAAACCATTTCTGGCTCTTGTACAATGCAATGCTCTTTGCCCCCCCCCCCCTTTTTTTGGTAATAAATGCCATACCTAAGGCAACACGAATGCTATTCAAACACTCAACCACAGCCTAACTCATTATGCAAAATTCCAGGCACTAAAGCAGGAATGAGGCTTAAATATGTGCCCCAGCTAAGATTCAGCAAAGCTGAGCAGTAGATAGTCAATAAGCAGAGCAGAAACCTTTAAGGCAATCAGAGAACTTCTGGGTAAGTAATCCCATGGCAGTGAATTTGTAACCACCGCTTTTTACATCATTTGGTTCTGTGCTGTGACCTCATACTGAGGACAGTTTTAGACCAAGTTACTTTTAGAAGAAGGTTTGAGGATCTATTCCTTTAGCCAGCTTTGGTGAATATTAACTGAATTGGATATAACATCTTCCCTATGACTCATTCCTCACCAGAGTCAGGAACAAGTATTATTTCTATTCTTAAATTCCCAAAGAGGAAAGTAAGGCAAGAGAAGACTGTGTGGTTCGCTCCCATTTAGCAGGAAATGTGGATAGCATATGTACTGACACAAAGCAACCAGACAGAGCTTTAATTGCTCATCTAACCTCCAGAAAGACTCACCATCTGTTGACATTCTGAGGATTGTAGGATTATAAAACATGACAGAAAAGCTGAAAGCACAAGATAAACCAGGTACTTAGTCACCAATCCGAGAAAGGATCCTTAAGAAAATGTGACTTACAAGGTCCAGTCAGCCATGGAAGTAGACAGACTAACCTCAGATCTTTACCTTTCCCTCTTCTCCAAATAGAACAACCTCATCCTTAGCTTAGTAGTTGAGCACTGGCTGCATCCCTGCCCTTTCTCCCATCTCTAATAGACTACAGAGATCTTCTCCAACCCTCTTTCTGACTCAACCTATTATATCAGGCTCCACCCCCAATAGGCACTGCCAGGGAACCCACCACACAAGGCTGCCAGAAAAGCAAGGTGGGTAGGTGAGCTTCAAATCTTTATCTTCTCCTCTTCTCCTCAAATGCTACCCTGAGTCTCATCCCCTAACTATGTATCAAACTAGATATTTTGGCCCCTCCACATTCTTTGCCCTCAATCCCAGGTGACTAAGAAGATCCTGTTGGGACACTCCAATTTTCTACTTCCTGTGGACCCTCTCAACTACTCTTCTCTAACTTATCCCTATTCCTGTCAGCTCCCTGCAGTCCAGCCTGACCATGATAAGGAGGGTGTAACATGGTTCTGACCCCTGAAACAGAGATAACAAAGAGTGGACCTACACAATTGTTGATTGTTGTGGGTGCAAGGCTGGTTTGTATAATAGTGTACATATTTTCATGCTTCTCCTTTGAGGAATGTCCTCTCTGCTAAGGTTAATGACTCCATGATAATCAGAGAGAGAAGGTGTCTGAGAAGCAAGGGTGTGCCTATGTCTCAGGAAAATGATAGTATGCTGTGGCCTTCAGGACAGCCCTTAAGGCTATGGGAAAGAACACCGAAACCATGAGTTCAAAAATATATAATTTCTCAACAATACAAAAAAAAGGTGCAATATGAATTGTATAAGGAGCTTCACGGATCTAAAAGAACAGTTGCACTTTGAGCCAGATTGTCACAGAGATGCAAAAATGGCAGATATAAAGGCAAGCAGATTTATGAGTTCAAGGTCAGACTGGGAGAAAGGGAGTTTAGGAGTTTAGGTCAAGACCCAGGCATGATGGGAACAGTAATTTCAGGGCAGGGCTGTCATCCAGCTAGCTTGCCATCTGTGTTTAATACAGACAGGTAATGTTTTGTAACATCAAATAAAAGAAAATGTGTGCTGGCTGTCTCTTCCTAAGAATCAAAGAGCTGAGGTCATGGGATGATAATCATGGGATAAACAAAAGAGAACCTGTGGTACTGACTGAATTGATATTTAAATAAAAGATTTGGCTTTTGCTCTGCAAGAGATGAGCAATCCAAAGGGTTTTAAAATTGAAAAAAAAAAAAAAAAAGCTGTCTGGAACAGCTGTCTGGAGATCACAAAGAGTAGGACATAGGAGTCTGGAAAGCTGTCTCAAGCAGAACACAGATCCTTAGCTTGGACTCACAATTTGGCTTCTAGTTGTTTGTTTTGCCTCTTCAAGACATCCCTTACTCAGAACCCCTCTCCCAAGCTGAGACTTGTCCTTGGCAGCTCCCAGTACCTAGAAATACATTTTACATAAAACCCCCTCTCCTCCCAATGACTACAACTAGTAGGATCCTAGAAGAATTCCCTACCAGGCAACACACACCTACTACAGCCTCCTAAGAACTAGAAAAGACAACAGAAACCAAAGAACCAAACATCTACCTACAAAGACAGAGCCAGACAACAGCACCTAGGATTATACTCATGCCAAACCTAGATGCCTATATTCCACTGGAGAAACACAATCAGCAACAATAAAGACAATAATGGATCCCAGAAACCTTTCCATAGCAGTCTAAGAGAACTGCAACACAGCTGAATGACAAGACAAATACATTAAAATAGGCTTCATGAACATAATAAAAGTTTGTAAGAAAAGGAAATAGATAGATGCCTTGAAAATAATCCATGCAAACACAAACAAATAGTGGAAAGATATTAATAAAACAGTTCAAGATCTGAAAGTAGAAATAGAATTAGTAAAGAAAATTCAAAATGAGGAAAATGTGAAAATAACAAATTTAGGAACTATAGCAGGAATGTCAGAGGCAAGTGTTACTGACAGAATACAGAAGTGGAAGAATCTCGGGCATAGAGGACACCAAAGGCAAAACTAATACCTCAGTCAAAGAAAATGTTAAAGGTAAAGAACTCCTGGCATAAACTATTCGGGAAATGTGGGATGCTATAAAAGACCAAATCTAATAAAAATAGGGATGGAGGAGAGAAAACCCAGGTGAAAAGCATAGAAAATATTTTCAACAATATCACAGAAAAAAAAATCTCTTTTTAACCTAAAGAAGATTATTCCTATTAAGGTATGAGAAACAAAGCAAATAGCATGGACTTCTCCAAATGAAACAAAACAAAACCACAACCAAAACACTATTTCAATCCAAACACTAAATGTTCAGAATGAAGGGGAAACACATTAAAAGGAGACCAACTCACATATAAAGTCAGACCTAGAATAAGACCTGATTTGTTGGTTGTGACTCTAAACAGCAGAAAGCTCCTAGACACGTGTGCAGATCTGAGAGACTCCTGATGTTA
The DNA here is from genome assembly GCF_963924665.1 of Micromys minutus. NCBI lineage: Eukaryota > Metazoa > Chordata > Mammalia > Rodentia > Muridae > Micromys > Micromys minutus. The sequence continues at coordinate 7,258,394 of NC_137968.1, forward strand.
GGCCAGACTACTATACCTTATTGCAAAACTTTAGATCAATATAGATAGAGAAAATAAGATATTCTATGAGAAAAAAAATTCAAGTAATATTTATCTAAAAACTCAACACCACAGAGGTACTAGAAAAAAAAAAACCAAAACCAAAAACAAAAAACAAAAAACAAAAAAAAAAAAAAACAAAAAAACTTTGACCTAAAGATGTAAACCACACCCAAGGGAACATGAAGAATAAGTAACCCCAGAGAAGTAAGTCAAAAGAGAGGAAGCACACACACACACACACACACACACAGAGAGAGAGAGAGAGAGAGAGAGAATTACCAGCACCACCTGTGGATTGCTGTTAAAGGTGATACATTATTTGACAGTAGAAAGATAGGGAGAGGAAAGGTAGGAAAATGAAAGAGGAACAGAGATTGGAGAGAGTAAGATGGAGCCAGAGAAAGCACACCAACCAAGGTACAAACCTTTTGCTCTATTATGGTACCCTGCCTGACAGATACATTATTGAAAGGATAGCATGACGTTTGCAGAGTAACCAACCAATATCTGATTTGACTTAAAGTCCATACGATGGAGCCCATACCTGACACTTCTTGGGGGAACCAAGAACCTGATTCCAGGTCAAATACTAATGAATAGGGACTCTTCTAATGTTCTAGGAATAAAATGACTTGAGTGAGAATTTTCTGTAATTATTATAAGTTGTCATCAATGAAGCTTTCTCCTTCAGATCTCAGAATACATACAGAGACCACCAGCTAAACAACATGCAGAGGGTGGGTGACCTCAGAATACTCAACCCTAAATGGCATGTTTCCATAAATCCTTCTCATCATAACTTAGGGAACCCTGAAGAACAAGAAAGTAAGTGTAAGATACAGAGGGGATAGATAGGGCACACCAAGGAAACAGGTTCCTCTAAATTCTTACACATGAACTCATAGAACCCGGTAACATGCACTGGACTTGCACAGGTCCATACCACAGGGTCCTAGAGCTGAAAGGAGAAATGGAAACATACCCTCATTTCTGATCTGGAACCTATGCCCAATTGATAACCATTGGCAAATAAAAATTATACACAAAAATAGAACTAAATTTGTTTTCTCTAAGACAATCTCAATGGGGAAACAAACTACTCTTAAGAGTAGGCTACTGGTCCAGCGGTGAATGGTCAACAGGAAAGGAACTCAGTGGCTTTGTTGGAGGGTACCTTGTCCCATTATGTGGTGTCAGGTATTTTTTTTCTTTTTATACTTTATCCTATTTTATTTTTGTTGTATTTTATATATCCCACTACTGTATTTTATAACTTACAGGTTCATTGCGTATATATTACAGCTTCCCATTGTTAGTTTTTTGTTTTCTGGTTTTTTTTTTTTTTTTTTTTTTGATGGGATTCTTGAATGTGGTCTATGCATCTACATTTCTTTCTTTTGCTTTTTCTTGGCCTCTTTTTCTTCTTCTTCTTTTTTCCTATACTGATACATTAGGCTTTTCTTCTACCTTATTCTTCCATCTTCTTATCATCTCTTAGAAGCCTGTTTGCTCCAGGATGAGAGACAGAAATTGGAGAGGTAGTGAGGAGTAACTGGGAGAAACAGAAGTTGGAGAAACTATAATCAAGATGTCTTTTATGAGAAAAAATATCTATTTAAAAAATGGAATTTATCTACAAATAGAAGTGCAGTATTATTAATTAGCAGAGCCAGAGCGTTCTGAGAAGCCTTCTCCTGGGGCTAGAACTCAAAAGGAGCTCATGCTAGATAATTCACAGTAAAAGATCTTTTTTATCTCTGTCAGAGGGATACCCTTCTCACCCCCTCCATTAAGCCCTACTCTGTGCCCATAATACTTAAATAATTATTACAAAGGTTAACTTCAGTCAAACTAGATGACTTTTCACAGAGTAAAGCATTGTTAGAAATATGTTTGGCCATACTCAGTCTCTCTCTCTCTCTCTCTCTCTCTCTCTCTCTCTCTCTCTCTCTCTGTGTGTGTGTGTGTGTGTGTGTGTGTGTGTTTCTGTCTCTCTGTCTTTGTTTCATCACACACATGATGAAAGAGTCTCGTGTAACATTAAATTGTCAATACTAAAAGTAGTGTCATGAACCCAGTTTTAAGGTACAATTAGTAAATTCTTTAAATCTAATACTGAATTAGAAATTAAGGAAACAAAGTTTGTACCATGAAATTATGGTCAAATTCACAATAAGAAAACATACATGTAATTTCCTTTTTTAAAATTATTTTATTGGATACTCTCTGTATTTACATTTCAAATGTTATCCTCTCCCCCCCCCCGCCATTCCCATACCCCCTCCCCCTCAACTTGCCTCCACAAAGGTGCACCCTCTCCCACTTACCTGCTCCACCTCGGTACCTTGGCATTCCCCTACAATGGAAAAATGTGCCCTCACTGAACTAAAAGTCTTTTCTCACACTGATGCCAGACACTCCTAGCCTCTGTTACATATACAACTGGAGTCATGGGTCTCTCCATATTTCATCAGAATGTCTATCTGAAGTGTAGCCGTCAGTCAGTGAATACTTGTTAACGGTCATAACAGTAGTCAACACCCCTTTGTGCAGTATGTTTGCCATCCTGAGTCTTTTTCATCTTCCCATCAAGTGGATGTTGTTAGCTTCCCCAGTCTGAATTTGAGGAAATGTCAAGAGTTCTTAGTTTGTTTGCTTGTTTTTGGTGTCTGCTTGGTATTTTAGTGTGGTCAGTATCATAGCTAATGAATCTCAGAGCTGACATTCTAACCCAGGCAGTCTGGGACTAATGTCTGCTCATTCAGCTACTATTTAAAATCTGAATAAAATAGTCCTGATACATTTCAAATAATGGATGAGACATAATAACCCTTATGCCAAAGTTGTTATTTATGCTCAGCACCTGGTGACAGCCCTCATGATGCAGTAGATACATTTGTTTCTAATTAGTAGAACCAACTGGTCTACCTTGTATCAGGTGAATGGTGTTGCTGAGGGTCTGAAAATGAATGCAGTGCGATTTCTCAAAAAGCTCTGCTCTGTGCTGACAGCAATGTCTTGACTTCGCAGAGCCTCTTGGAAGAACTGATTTATATAGAGATGACTAAAGGAAGCCAGGCAGACAGTGGGTGCTGGTCTGGGTACCAGTCACTATCTGTGGAGATCCATGGGCCTCAGGCCAGACCAGAGGGGATAAAGGATTACACTCTTCAAAGGGCAGGGGGGATCAGTCTCACCCAGGACCCACTGTTCTGAAGGTCTGGAGGAGTGGATCTAGGAGAACTATACTGGATCTCTTCCATGGGTTGACACTGAGTTCTAGTCCTTACAGAGCTGCTGGATGGTATGTAGCAGGTCAGTGGGGTGCAGCGAGCTGGCAGAGGGGTGAAATGAGCCTGCCAGGTTCTGCAGCTAGGAGGTAAGGGCAGGGCCATTGAGTGGGAAATGACTGGGGTAGGCTTGAACAGCTTGCAGCGGTGGATGGAAGCATTGGGCAAGAACTCTCTTCCCCAAAGTGTTACAGTCCTGTATGACAGACACTCTCAGATGATCTTTCATAAAATAACTCTTGTGTGATTTATTCCTTGTGGACGGGGTCTTACATACATTTTTGTGTGGGCTGCAGTCTAAAGACAGATGTTTTCTATTGGCTTGGTCTGAGATGTTAGGGTCGCCTCATCGGCATGTGGAGAGGCTTCAGGGCACTGTTCCTACATGACTGATTTTCTTCTCCATGGGGTGGCATGGTCATATGTTCCAGGGCAGGAGCTTGGTCAGGAGTAGATGAAACACCTACTGTATTCAGGTATGAGGGTACTGGGGTTTCTAAATCCACTTGCCCTTACCTCGTTTTCTGTTTGATGACACAGAACACTGCCCCGCAGGTTGCTGGTCACATACTGGTGACTGAAAAACAAAAACAAAGTGAAACAAAGACAAAGGCTTCTCTTGTCCCAGTGATGTCTCAGGAGACTGATTGGATATTCAGCCTCTCAAGGAACAAGAGGACTCTACGGATGGGTAAATTAAGGATCCTGGATGAGATGATTCCGAATTACCCAAGAATGTCCACAATGATCACTTACAAGGGAAATTGAAAATGAGAAACACCTGTGAGGATGTGAATAGAAAGGCTGTTTTTTGGTCATTCGGGTCACAGGATTTGCAAAAATAATGTGACATTCTTGAATATTCTTCTTAAAACAAGAAAGTTGGAAATAGAAAGGGACGTCCTATCGGTTTGATACGTTAAATAAAAATGGAAGCAGTGGAGATAGCTGCCCCATAATTCATTCCACAGGTGAGCCACCTTCATTATTGCTCTGTCCACAATTGCTAGGAACGGAGACAGTTGAAAAGTCCTAAAACTGATGAACGGATGATGAAGATGTGGTACATACGCACTATGGGGTCTTCATCAGCTGTGAAGAAAAGACAAAATAATAAATTTCGCAGCTAAATCCATCTAACCAAAAAGATCTAATTGTATAAAGTTAACTCATACCCAGAAAGGTAACTATGGCAAGCTGAGCATATATTTAGGGTACAAATTGTTATATGTGTAATATTTTTGTTATATCATTTGTATTAAATGATTAAATGTATTTAAAACACGCCCGAATCAATCTTAACATAAGCGATACCAATCAAAAATTATTTTAAAGTGATACTGTGTTTTTTCAAACAAATGTAAAGGTAAATGTTTAATGTTCAAACAACTATGCTCTTTTTAACCTAATTTCAGCACATCTGTCCTTGTGTGGTAGGTGACATGCAGAATCGTCAGTATGAATGTACCTTTACGAAAAGGAAACAAATTGATTTTGAAAATGTAGAGAGACATAGCTAAGAGTCTATAAAGCTTTGATTCAGACTCTGCCTCGACCAGAACAGCAGCAGCAGCAGCAGCAGGTGGAGGAGAAGCGTAATAATAGTAATGATAAATATAACTCTTTAGTGTGAGAAATCAGAGTACCAAGTGCATTAAAGTTGTTTTTACTGTTTTTTAATTATTGAGAATTTCATGCATAGTATAAAATGTGGTCACACAAACCCATATTCCCGACCTAACTCCCTCCAGGTCTCATTTAAGCTGAAACCAAAGACTGCACAATATTTTGTTTGTTCCAGCTTTATGACCTGGCTTTGAATTTTTTTAGTGGGATTTGCTTTCCATTATCAATCACAACGAGAATAAAAGCAAAGACATAGTATGCTAGAATATGTCGCCCCTGCCAATACCCCTAAAGAAAATCTCTTTTCATTGTTCTCTGAAGCAAGATTTACTCTTCAGACAATGTCCCAAGGCATTTTTCCCCCATTTTGTTTCTTTCTGGTGTTTTTCTGGGTCTGTGCACACCACACCAGCATAGCTAAGATAGTTTAGGCTTTTAAAGATTAATAAAACACTGCTGAATGAATGCGTACCCTCTTAATCTTGGTAAATCTGAATTTATAAACTCAGATCAGATAGTTAAAAAATTTTTCAGGTCAACAAAATGTAAATCTGATTTTTAAACACTTTAACCGCTAGCCTTAGATATGACATGAAAGCTTTCACATGAAACACGAGGAAAGTTTGTTTCTATATTTTCCCAGTTTGTCTAACTTCATGTCACCGGCATTTCCTGAAAGTCCACACGATGAATTAATTGGGTCCTGTGTCCTGTTAACAACTCGTTGTGGTACAACCAGCTAATTCGTAATTCAGTGAAATCTCATTTTCTAACTCCATTATTTTGGGATATGAAGAGGTTCAAACAGGTTGAGCTTTGGTTTATCTTCCCAGATAATTTTACTTTAAATTGGTAAGTTCTGGGAGTACAGACAAGGGAACTTTTTAATCTTTTCAAGAGTGAAGGTCATTCAATTACTTAGGGGATTCACACACAAAATGAAACTGATTGCAATATTTGCAGATAAATAAGGGGTTAGCTAAGGTTCCTCGGCAGCTATGTCCAATTACTAATGGAATAAATATTTAAAAGTGGCATATTTATAGGTACCATAAAACTTAAATGTACTCATATTCATAGATATATGAATATGATCTATGTACATATATGGATATATATAAATTACTCTTAGGTGTCCTCATGATTTTTGTTTGTTATTCTATATCTCACTGTAAGAATTAGCTCCATTAAAATAGTCCAAAGGCAAGCAAAATGTAAAAATATAGGGCTGCTAATTTGTTCCCTGGCCTAAGAGTGCACAGTGAGAAGCTAGAAAAATGTATTTGTGGAAATTAATTTTAAAAGAGGTACAAGAAGCAAGGTGCAATACCAACTAGCTCATAATGATAATAAAATGGTTCCTTATACCTTATACTTTTATTGTTCCTGAATAGGTGAAAAGGTCGTCCTCATTAGCTGTAATGTATATGTTGACATTTTCATTGAGCGTAACGTTTTTGAGAGATAAGGGGTTTGGAACAATTTAAATTTACATTCACTTTAATTTGCATAGGAGCTATATACATGCATCTTATACATGTATAATTTCTTTTTATTCTCATATAAAAACATTCATGTGCAGCTAGCTTCAGCTAATCAAAACTCAGCCAGATATAAAATTTGCAAACACAAATACAACAGACACGGTCTGCCATACTTGTCTCTATGTTAAATTGAAGCTTGTTTGTCATGCAGTTTGGTTTTGCAGTTTTAATTTCTTTAATGTCTCACAGTGGCCAAGTGCTAACTTTTTCCAACTGAATGTTGCATGGCCTCTCAGTCTACAAGGTCAAAACATGTGAATTTTCAGTAGTGTTTCTTAGAACTTGAGCTAAGTCAACTAAAGATAAGATATGTCTTCTGTTGTCGCGCGCCTCACGTCTCGCCGGTTGAAACAGGCGTGCAACAACACAAGATTCTTCTGCGGACAATCTTTATTGTACAGCACTCTGAGCAGGGGACTTCCTGAGCAGGAAACTTCTCTCTGAGCAGGGGACTCTCTACCGGGGTTTTCTGTATAGGCGATCTCTCACGTGCAATCTCCCCTCCTGGGATCTCCCCTCACCGGGTCTTCCTCATGCGATCTCTCTTACTGGGTCTCTCTCCCACGTGGTGTCTCCCGCAATCTCTCCACTATCTCTCGCAATCTCCTCACGTGGGGGAGAAATGCACTGCTTATATATGCCTAAGAGACTTGTGTTGCTACCTGATTGGTGCATCCTCCAGTAGCTCATTCACGTGCCCCGAGATTGGGCTATGACTTATGTGGTTACCAAGCAACACGAGGGGAAAGGTTTTTGTAGGCTGAACAATAGGCGGGAAGCTGGCGCCATCTATTGGCACCCACGGCTTCCTATATTCTGTGCTTTAAATAAGTGTATTTGGGTAACTTAACTTTGTTTACATATTTAAAAACTCAAAGAAAAGCTTAATTATATGTAAACTGGGTTTTTTTTTTGGATTTTTGCTTGTTTTAAAGACTCATTTATTATGTATGCAATGTTCTGCCTGCATGTATGTCTTCATGCCAGAAGAGGGCACCAGATCTCATTACAGATGGTTGTGAGCCAACATGTGGTACTAGGAATTGATCTCAGGACCTCTTGAAGAGTGGCCAGCACACTTGGCCTCTGAGCCATCTCTCCATCCGATAACATACAGTTTGAATGTAGAGATATTTATACCATATTTGATATCCATGCCACTTATTAAACACATATATGACATAACATATAAATTAGTTCATTCTCTTTCATCTATTCCAATAAAATTCACACATAAATCTCATGATTCAGGAGCAAACATTAAAACTGATACTGAGAAAGTTTCAGTTTGAAAAAAAGGCAGTAGAATTTCCTGTGTCTTTTCATAAATGCTCACTGAAGGCTTTCAATGTATACAGTGCTAAAAGAATAAATAATTAAAAAGGCCTTTATTATTAAGAAATGAACAAAAAGCAAGGTAGATGATAGAGAGGCACTAGCAACTTAAAGTGATGACATTTAAAAAGAAAAAAAAATCTAGAAACTGGCTATAAACAAAACCTCATTTTATTAAAGCTATAGCTGAGGCCTAGATTTTGATCAGAAATAACAAGGAAAAAGACTCAGGAATAGAGATAAGCTACCATGTCAGAAAAACAGAAGAAGTTCAGTACAATGGAGAACAAATTAGAAGAGAGACAAAAGGGAGCCTGGTGGGAAGTAATTACAGACACTTTATGGAGAGTCCTGAAGACCTGGATGGGAAGGGGAAGGTGGCCTTTATTCTGTGCAGAATGGCAAACTCACTAGTAAGACCTTGGCAAGTAGAACTTGATAAGGTCTTACTAGAGTAAGGGGGAAGAGAGAGAGGGAGAAAGGGATGAATGGGGGATATAGAAAGAGAGCATAAGAGAGGGAAGGAAATAGGAGGGGAAGGGAGGGGAGGGAAGAGGAGAATAAAGAGGAGGGGAAAGGAGAGGAGAGGAGAGGAGGGAAGAGGAAAGGGGATGGGAGAGGAGGGAAGGGGAGAGGAGAGGAGGGGAGGGGAGGGGAGGAAAGGGGAGGAAAGGGGAAGGGAGGAGCTTTCATGAGATCGCCTAGCCTTCAGGCAATACTGCAAAATTCCATGCCCATTCCATTTTATGCATTTACCACATTTTAAAAAACGGCTTCCCAAGCTGTATTATGGGAGAAAACCACCTCAAGCCTCAAATGTGGAGAGCCTTTCTGTGCCTCGTAACTAGGGAGGCCTTTTAATTAATTTTCATTAGTTTTTGCACTGGAGAAGGCACTAACTCTAACTGCACAAGAAACTACCTTCAATAAGGACAACCATTAGGTTCAGAGACTTATTGAATGCCTAAAGTTAAACCTTTTAGCTGAAGTTAAATTTTTGACTTTTAGTAGTACGTGCCTATAGGACAAGATCTGAGTTCACATCATCAGATCTCTCTGGGAGTCCGTTCCCCCATTGTCACTGTTAAGGACTAGTATTGCTAAAAGACTTCTGCTGTTACTTACGGACCACAAACCACACCAGATATTCTACCCATCCTAAAACAGCACCACTTCGTACCAACACCATATCCTGATATCCCAACATAAGCTTGGAGCACAGGTCAATGGATTAACAGTGCTGCTCAGCCTCACTGTGACCAATTTAACCATGTAAATACTCTTAAGTGTGTAAGAGTTAAAGTCCACAAATCTCAAGCCATGAATCGGAATGTACCCCAAGCATATAGAACACGTAGCAGAAACATGGCCCCCTGATGAAATGGGTTCTTCCAAACCAACCTAGAATTGCCTCTATTCGTTTAAGAAACAACAATGCTCTCATGTAACAACGAAAAGAAACATAATAAAACTCTGTCTCACTTACTGGTGAAGGGATTCTCATGTCAGGGCTTCAGGACCAATGCCATACACACTATGTGATTTAATATAAGCACCAGTTACAAAAAGTAAATGACCAGGAACCCATTCGACAGACAAAACGGAGAGATGAAGAGGTATTTAATGGTCCTTCTAGAAAAGCTCCGTGGCTCTGTAACACTTGTGCCCAAACAATATGCCACCTTGTCTACCATCCAGCCTGATTTCTAGGCTTTAGGCTTAGTCAGAGATTCACTGCTTGAATATACATTAAAAAAATCCCCATTTGTACCCATGTGCCCATGCGCACACACTCACATACACACACACACACACACACACACACACACACACACACACACCAGCGCTCACTAATACTGTTTCTCCTGTCTTTGATCATCTTCCAAGGCTATGGCTTCCTGCTCCTCAGAACTCCAGTTTTGGTAGGTAGACTGTTAGTTTCTTTAGTAAAGCCTGGACCGGATGCTTATGCCCACCCCCACCCCTTAGCTTCTTTGGTCTGTGGAGTTGCCTGTCATAGTTTCTGTGGCGGTACCGGAGATTTTTGCCAGAATTACTGTGGTAGACAGCGTTCACCCTGCTCTCTTCCTGTTTTCAGCATGCCACGCCAATGCTTTGACTACCCTTTGAAATCACAGCTATGGACACAACACAGAGTAACACTGAAGGGTCTGGGTCTAGCTTTAACACTTTAGTTGAACACGTTGCCTAGCCTGTCTGTAGTGTCTTCCATGAATAGTGGCAGAGTGTGGAGTATTTGAATGATGCACGTACTGTAAGCAGTGCTCAAACAAAATGCCAGCTTTGGTTTTGCAGTTTTCCTCCTCCTCATTCTCCTCACCGCTGATTTCATGGTCAATTTGATCTGATCAGATATGTCATGTGTCTAGGCAGTGTTATTGTTTTTCACGAGAGGTCTGTTAAGTCTGATTATTGGTCTTTTTGTCAAACTTGGACTATTTCCATGATACGTTTTGTTTTACATGCACTGTATGCTCATTGTAACTAGTAAGGTTTCAATGCATACTATGAAACCTTAAAAAAATATCGAGTACTGACAAAAATGTATTCATATAGTTTTAGGCAAAAATACTTTTAAAAATCTGTACCTTTGTCACTGGTTTTGAAAATAAAGTTGTTTAAAGAAAGTCTGACTTTCTGTCTTCTTGTCACTTAACCTTGAACACGAGAGGTCCTTTGGGAAAAGCACATCTCATTCATTATTTCCCTCGAACTTCATGAGATAGTCACACATTTTTTTTTTGTTAGACTGTTGAAGACCAGGAAGTCAAAATCATTCATTTTGGAGAAAAGAAAAATGGAGCCTCAGCTTGGCAAATGCGCTGGTGAAGGCCATAGAGCAAAGTAAGGGTGAAACTGCAAGGGGACTGAGACACACAGGTCACGTCTGCTATCACTGCTGTCATTGGTCAAATCCAAGAGCAGCTCTTCTCTTCTTGAAGCCTGTCCTCCAGGGCTAATCATTTCTTCTTCTGGACATCATCCACAACTATATCACATTTCCTTGGATATTATTTTAATCTCATATCTAATTCCTCTACTGTGAAGCCACAGATGTCCCAGGATTGTACCCAGAAATCTGTTCCTCCCACAGTCTCTGACGTAGTTTCTAAAGATAGAAAGTCGACAGAAAGAATGTGTGTTGAATATAACTAGAAGGGGTCAAATCCTGTTTATGTTCATCTGAACAGTGTGTTGCTGGCTGGTCCTGTCAGGCAGGAGGGGCAGAGAGTACCATGAAATTTCACTCAGACTCTTACATCGAGATAACATTTGTGAAGTTCTTCTGGTGATGATTGCATATGGACATCCTCAGCCACAACACAAAAAATGTCACTGGTCACTGTGGCTTGGAACAAGCAGGGAACTGCACTGTAGGTAGACTCCACTCCCCCCTAGTTCATCAGATGAGCGCGGAGAAATTATGAGAACACTACTGGCCACTCCCAGTTATACATTCTCGGAGAACCCCAGTCTGTCAGCTCCATGATGGAGAATCACTGTGCAGGTATTGACATTTGGCACACTCGAGATGTTCCAGAATTTGTGCCTACACCGAATATATTTAAATCCTGTGTGCTTGAGATGCAAGGAGCCAAAAGAGAGTGCAATCCACTGACAAGTGAATTATTAGCAAGGGAAGATTAATATATATATGATATATAAATTAAATAAATAATAACACATTTATAAAACATTCTTGCTTGATATTATTTTTAAAATATTTAAATACCAGTTATATGCTTATATGCATAGAAGTATACATCTATTGGGGCTGAAAGCTCAAAAACTGTTACTGGTAAAAACTAAGTTTATCATTAGGCAGAGAGAGAGAGAGAGAGAGAGAGAGAGAGAGAGAGAGAGAGAGAGAGAGAGAGAGAGCCCAATTTGGAGCTCTCCATCAAGATCAAGTTCCTCCCCATAGGATCTCAGGGAGTTTCACTGAAGAGAATTATAGGTACCAAAAAGAACACAGTCCATAGAATCAACTAACCGGAGCTCACAAGGGCCTCCCAGAGACTGAGCCAACAATCATGGCGCCCGCGTGTGTCTTTTTTAAGTGCTCTGTGTATATGCTAGAGCTGTATAGCTTAGTGGTTTTCCTGGGCCTCCTAACAGTGGGAGTATTCTGTCTCTGACTCTTGCCTGTTCTTGGGACCCTGTGCCTCCCACTGTGTTGCCTCATGCAGCCTTGATAGAGGGTTTATGTTTATTTTTATTGTATCATCTTATGCCATGATCAGTTGCTATACTTGAAGGCCTGCTCTTTTCTGAAGGAAAATCGAGGAGGAGTGGTTCCAAAGGAGCAGGAAAGAATGGGGCAGGGGGTCACGGGAAGGAGTAAAAAAAGGGGATACTGCAGTCAGGATGTATAAAAACAGAAACAAATAAGAACAAAACAAACCAACCCCTTAGGTTTCTAAGTTACCACTCAGCTCAAGATTGTACAGATCTAGCTTTGTCTTCGCACTAAACCAAGCAAGCCTCGCTTCACCACTGTCTAGTTGGAATGTGTCACTATTTGTCTTCTCTTTAAGGCTTTAATATCTGACTCAGTTCTTTTCAATTGCCTGGTCAGCCTTCCTTGTTAATGCATACATAAGCTAAAGGTGTGGGTATCAAATGTTTGGTTTCTGTTTTGTTTGGTTTGGTGACAGGGTCTTAATATGTATTCTAGACCTGCCTGGATGCTTATTTGTAAGCCAGGTTGACTAGAAATTGTCTTGCCTCTGACTCCTGAGTCCTGAGCAACTAGTGTACACCCCCACACCAAGACCATGTCTAGAATTTAGCTCCTATTTACCGTTATGTGGAAGTGGTTAACTCACCAATGAACAACGTGTTCCTCATGATGAAGACTGAGAAAAACAGGAAAGGGAAGGAGAAAAGAAAGTAAAGGTGACCTAAAAGTCAAGAGAAAAGAGAGGGAGAGGACAGAATGGGGAATGGGGAGGAACTGACAGAAACAAAGAGGTGGGGAGAATAGGGGAGGGGCATAGAGAGAAACAGGAAGTAGGGAAGTGGGATGAAGAAAGCCCTACCATTTGCTACGCTGGTGATTATCCTACTGCTGTTCAGCAGCAGAGATAGCAAGAAGTGAGTCAGGCTGCCAAGCAGGATCCGAAATATAATCAGTGCCGCATTGACCATTATAAAGTTGTGCTTCCTGTCCTTTCCTATTCTGACTCTTGTTTCATATTTGTCAGTGGAAAACCATGTAAAGGACCGATGATCAACTGTGTATAATGATAAAAAAGAAAAGTGCTAGGTGATAACGTCTCAAGGACTCTTGTTTTTCCCTTAATCTTAATGCCTTTTACAAAAATTGGTGAATATTGACTGGTTTTTCCATTAGAACTTAAGGAGACTAATTACTGAAGAGTGCTCAGGAAACTTGATAAAATACAGCAAACAACACACGTTATTTTCCTATCAAGTTTTCTACATGCCGTGATAGAAGCTAATCATTAAATATTGGTTTAATTCTTACTCGATTGTCAAAACTGTTAGGGATTTTAAGGGTATTTTATATTCTCAGAGTACTAAGTGACACAGAATATTGGGCCCATGCTGGAAAGAATATTTTGTTCCTTATTCCAGATTCATTGCGATCAAAATACTAAGCATTGGCTCCTTTAGATCCATCAGAGGAAGTGAGAAACTGCAGAATATATATATCCAGGCTGTCAATGGTAAGCACAAAATTGTCAGTCCACAGCCATCACTCAGCTTCCTGCAGAAGCTGACTCACTAGCAAAGGAGAGGCAGCCAACTGTGACTGTCCTTTCAAAGCCCTACTGATCACAGTAGCTAAAGGCCCTACTGAGAAGAACATAGCTGGGGAAAGCCTCAAGCACAAACAAGTAGTGCTGACTAATTTGTGTTTAGACATAGATGGTGAAGAATTCTGTCTTCTGTCTAGATGCAGGAAGGTGGTTTTGTGTTTTGGCTAGAGAAAGTCTTCCTCCTTCTCTCCACTCCATTCCTAGTGTACTCCCATGAATCTCTCCTTCCCCAGGAGTTACAGAAAGACACATGCTATAGAGGCAAGATTTTCTACCACAACTAAATAATCAAACCTCCGCATTTGACTTCAGTAGATGAACACTAGAAAAAGGGAAATGTTTCTCATCCTTTTTCTTCTTGAATATTCTCTGTATTTACATTTCAAATGTTACCCCTCCCTCCCCCACTCATCCCTTTTTGAAACTCGAGTGTCTATGTAAAATTTTCTGGGCTCATACCTAAATTATTCATTGCCAACTCTCTATGTCCTAATCTCTCTCTCTCTCTCTCTCTCTCTCTCTCTCTCTCTCTCTCTCTCTCTCTCTCTCTCTTCTCTCTCTCTCTCTCTCTTTCTCTCTCTCTCTCTCTCTCTCTCTCTCACACACACACACACACACACACACACACACACCAGTGTAGGAGATTTGAAGCATTCTCCATAGTGCATCTTTGTCCTACTTTGTTCTTTATCCTTCTTTCTCTTATACTGCATACAATGTAACCTCTGCCATATTTGACGATGGGTAGGTACCAGTTGACCTTGGATGAGCACCAGAGCAATCCAAGAGGCACACACACTGGAGACATTCTTGGAGAAAGCTACTTCTCTCTTCCTCACAGCATAGCTGCTGTTGGGCTTTGTGGGGTCTTTTGGAATTTTTATTGTTGCTCTTGTTATTGGTGGTAATGATGGTAGTAGTGGTGATATGTTTATTTTTGACCACTCATACTTAAACCAAAATCTACCTTATTTATCCACACAAAGTAAAATACATTATATCAAATCTCTCTCAGATTTTCACCAGTACACTGGTGATGTTAACATCTATAATTTAAATATCAGGTTCAATATGGAATTTGTTTTCTACATGAAATGAAATAAAGAGACATTTTATGAGAAAGATTTCTTTAGTGGGAGATATTAATCAGGAAAAAAAAAAACAAATACAGTTTTCTCCTATATAGAGTGCTCCTGGGGGTAAAACAGGATTTGATCCAGGTTGTTTGTCTGAAATAATATTGTCTGACTTTGTTCTGATCAACAGAGAATTGTCCTCTTAAAATGATACATGATGAAGCTGGTTGCCAGATGCTTTGACATTTTAAGAGGAGACAGTTTGCAGACATCCTGCCCTGGAGCAACGCCTGCTTCTGCCTGAATACTCACTCACCCAGGACTGCATCCGAAAACCCTCAGGAAAATGTCATAGACAAGAAAGAAACAAACGAAAGTCCAGTTATCACTTGGAGAACAACCCAATGGCAACGGTAATTCCCTAATGAAAATACTCAAGGTAACACTTTCTCGGTCTCCAAGGTGATCACAGAGGTCGGGAAACCCATTGAGAGGGGATTAAATTAAGTTTAGTTTTCTTCTCTTCATGGGTATGCATTCATCAAAGAGCTTCAAAGACCTCTACACCTTCTAATGCTCTAGATATAGACAAAAGGAAACCTGTGGTTAATGTCTGTTCACTGTGGTACTCTAGACCTGGCACAGAATGCTTCTAACAGGTTGTTTGCATGCCTGCTTCCTAGAAGTGCTTAAAAATATTAGACATGAGTCCCCTTATGTCTCTCTACCCTTCAGTACCCAGTAAGGATTTGGATACAGATGCTTCTACCTTCTTACGGGAATGGTAGAGCCTCCCATAGCTTCTCCAGGATCCAGATTCCAGTGCATTCTGTTTCCCAGCATCGTAGATTTTCCTCAAGGCTTTTGTCTGCTCAGTTTGAGACATTTGAATGTGGTTTGATGATTATGTCTCCACACGCTATGATTCCCAGGTGATCCGTGTGTTAACCTTTTAGAAACATTATTTCTATGCATCTCATAATTCATTCAACTCGAATCATCCTCAGAACTCCTTTCATAGTTTTAGTCAGATATGCTCTGCACACATCATATGGCTGTGATACAAAACAAGTAAATCAGATTGTTTCAAATGAAACACAGTATTTTCATTCTAACCTCATCTCTTTTTAGTCTGAGCATCTGCCACACCTGACGTCTATAGAATCATTTTAATTTCTAGGAGACAGAATGCAGACATTATTATCTGTTCTTCTAACACATGACCTGGTCTCAGCCCTCATACCCTCTTACTTACCCCAAACTTAAGCACAAGAATCTTTCTCAGACAGGTCAGGAAGAGTCTTCCCAGGGTTGCCAGGGATCAGACACCAACTCTAACAACTCTGCACACACAGTAATAACCCTTTAACCACTTGTCCTCATTCTTATAGACTGTGTCTTCTGCGTAACTTTCCACCTATCTGTGATCCTAACCCAAATATCAGCCTGTCTCCAATTCAAGTGACCTTCCATCTTGTTTCTGGAGGCATCAGTTCTAAAGGAAACATAATTTAGTTATTTATCTATTAAAAACTAATGTTCAGCACCTCTTGTCTGCACTTGGGAATGATCCACATTTCTACCTTACACATGCATCTCATCACAATATATTGTGTCTTCTGGACAAGAATTCATATACTCAATTACCTAGACACAGTCTATATAGTGGGAAGCACAATTTTCTGCCTTTATAAAGTCAAGATTAAACATCATGCAGCCAGAAGCAATATTAAACATGATATCTCCCAAACACAGGATCAGGATGGAGTAGCAATAAGAAAATAAAGCCAAGCCCTAGATAGCAGTTCAAAAGTAATTCCAGTCATTACAAGTTATTCTTACAGAATATTACCAGAAATTCAATTTATACCCTCCTGTAACACTCCACAAAATATAGTTTCCTCTCTTGTCCACTACAATCCCACCTCCTCTGGTAATGTAGAGTTTATTACTTGCTAATGCCTTCAGCTTCTTCCCCAGTGTTACCCACACAGCACTGCAGTTCTCCTTCCAGGTTTCAGATTTCAGAGGTTTTGATTTGCCTTGTGTTCTTTTCATCCATCACTCCTATTCTGCACCATAGAGCAAATCCAGAAATGGATCCCTTTCTGTAACCTTGCTAGCTCTGACAGATGGCCTCTGTATTACCAACCAACAAACAAACAAAAAAAAAACAATGGCAAAAGTAGTGTTGCCACAAAGGAAGCCACTTTCAGTTGAGAAATGGAAGAAAGATGTTTTCAAATATTCACTTATTAAAAATGTGTATGTGGGCAGTGGAGAATGCTCGGATTTATAGCACTCACAGCTCATCTATAGTAGAGAAACATCAATGTGCATATATGCATCTATAACGCACACAAAGCTGTGCATATAGACATCTGTAACACACAGAGATGTGCATATATACATTTATAACACATAGAGAGAGATGCATATAGACATCTATAACACACAGAGATGTGCATATATACATCTGTAACACACATATGCATATACACATCTACAGAGCACACACAGGTGTGCATAGAGACATCAACAACACACAGAGATGTGCATATATACATTTATAACACAGAGAGAGAAATGTGCATATATACATCTATACACACAGAGTTGTGTATATACAGCTATAACACACACCAACTTACAAAAAATTTAAAAAAACAGAAATGAAAAAAATGATATGTCACTTAGTGGCTTAGTAGTAAAAGATTGCCTCACATAAACAGGACCACGTGTTTGATACATTACAAGAAAGGTAGCAAGATAAAATACAAAAATAAAAGAGGATGAACAGCAAAAGAGAAGAAAAAAAGAGTGACCTGTGGCAAAGAGTGTTATGTATATGTATGCATACGTATAAATATACACAGTACAATATATTATGATTGGAGTCCCAGTTAAGGAAGAGAAAGATGTGTGGGAGTGAAACACACAGAATGATGTTTCCATAGCTATCCTTTGACAACACCCCAAAAGCACGCATTTGAGAATTCTAGCCAACACCCCATAGCTAAACATAAATGGGGAAAGCTGAATGGGAAACATTTCAAAGGAAATAAAACTGTATAATGGGAATAAGCGAAGAAAACATGAATGAAGTCTTCAGGGCTAAGCTCCCTTTATTTTCATGTAAATCCCATACATTAGCAATCACATCAAACATACTTCCCATGGAAGTCTTTGAAGAGTCATTTATTGAAGAGTTACATATACTTGGGAAATGAACTTGCATAAAATACACAGAAACAGCCATCATTTTTTGATTTTTTAAAAATTACCCAAATGATCTCATCAATAGACCATTGATATTTGTAATATAATATATATTATTAAACTATAAAAAACTCATAGCATTTCAAGATAATCTTCCAGCAGAAACCATCGCTGCTTCCCTCCTACTTTAGTTTTTTCTAATCAACAGCATCTGTTGTTTTTCTTGTTTATACAACCTTGTTACAAACTGTCCAGGATACTCCTGAAACTACACACACATCCCTTCACATTTTTCTGAATTAATTTTCCTTTAAAAGCTCTTTCCCTTGAATCCACATCTTTCATAGCCCTGATGGTCATCTCTCCCCTGACAATATTCGAGGCCTTGGACTTATCAAAATCTAAGTGGAAAGCTGGCTTTAATTCATGTAGTAAATTTCTTTGTGACTTTGGGATTATCGCTGAAGGGCCTGAGGCCTAGTTTAATAATGTATAAATTGACAATATTATACTGAATATTATGAAAGGTCCCTTTATGCAATAAAATATAATTCTCTGATCCTAAGAGTAAATCAGTATTACAGTTCTGTGACCTATAATTTCAGCTGTCTTAACCAATACCTATAATCTCAGCTATCTTTGAAGTGTTTTTATTTTGGTATCTCATATCCTGAAAATATCTGTGCAAAAAAGTCAAAAGGGTACAAAATAATTTATTTCTTATCCAATTTACTTCATTTTCTCCTTTCTTCATTATTATTTAAAATATTAATGTATTTGTTAATATCTTTATGGCGTGAAACACTATCTTGTCCCCTATCCATTCAAACCGAAATCAATATTTAAGGAATACTAATTTGTCTCTGAAATCAAACAAAAACCTTCATGGCATTTATGAGAATATCTATTTTTTTCAATTAATATTACACTTAACAAAAAATTATTACCTGGGCTATACCCCAGAACTAAGATGTCAATAAAGTTTCTGAATTTGCTTTCAGGGATGTGTAAATACTGAGCCACATTTCAGAAAGTACAATCAGTTACATCAGCTTTCTCCTTTCTCTTTGTTATTCTGGATTCCGTTATAATGCGGAGGAGTAAGCAGGAAACAAATCGAGCCTTGTTTAATTATGTTATACCTATTCCCCGAGTGCCACAAATTAGAAGAGCACAGGTTGTGGATGCTGGAGAAAGTTTCAGAGATGGACTACATTAGAGGAAATGATGCCAGCTTCTTACGTAGTTTTCTATCCTTTTCTTTCCCCTCTCCTCTTCTCCTCTTCTTTGTCTGTCTCTGTCTCTCTGTCTCTTTCTCTGTCTCTGTCTCTGTCTCTCTCTCTCTCTCTCTCTCTCTCTCTCTCTCTCTCTCTCTCTCTCTCTCTCTCTTCTCTCTCTTTCTCCTCCCCGCCCCCACATTTCTTTAGAACATTGAGCTTAGCACAGATGCTATTAAACTATTCAAGGGCATTCACTTTTAGTGAAACTAAAATCAGGCTGGGTTAATACCAACATGCTGTGGAGAACGGCATCTGCCCAGCGTCTCCAGAGCCAGAGATAGATTTGCTCCGTTTTTTTGGGGATACAGGAGGAAAGTGTGGAGACAAAATAACAAACACGTTGCTCTCTGCATTTCAGAACACAGCTTTCACCTGGAAATAGTATTTGACTCTTCACAGGTGCCTCCTACACAAAATTTCCAAAGTTTTTATACTTCAGTATAAAATCTTAGACCTAGAAAATACAGGATGTCCCCCACAGAGGGGAAACATTTGGATGTAACACCTGTCTCATCCTTTTGTGGTATATGGCCTTCTCTTATCATTGTTTAATGAGGCAGAATCACTCCTAAAATAGAAATGCAGACAAGAATTCCATTATAATTATCTATTTGAAACATATTTGATGTGGGCAGGTATATAAACACAATGTGGCCAAAATATGCCATAATGATATTTTTAAAAAATGGTACCTTTTGTACTCAGAAAGCTGTAATGTTTTTCTTCTTTTTCTGAAAGGGTATTGTCCTCTAGTCAGCATATAAACAAATTAACCTAACTAATCAACCATTGGCTTCTCTGTCACTGAAGATAATCTCTGGTTCTTGGGCACATAAGCAGCCAGGTATGGGCTCCGTATCAGACACTGGTTGGTTACTTCCACAAGCTTTGTGCCACCATTGCCCTAGCATATATTTGAAGCAGGAGAGCATTGAAGATAAAAGATACTGTGGCTGTGTTGGAGTTTACATTTCTTTTCGGTATCCTGCAGAGCAACTTTCCAAACCATCAACACTAGAACACAGGGGTGAAGGTTCTATGAAGGAATTAGCTCTGTCTCCCCAGGATCAAAGAGTCATGTGACCTGGGATAAAACCCAATACTACTTTCCTTTTAAATATAGTGATAAAATGAACCTCAGCAATATTCTGTCACACTCATAGTAATATTCTGCTAGATCTATCGTTCCTTATTCATCCATCATCAGAGGAGATCCCTCCTGCAGCAGATGGGAACAAAGCCCCACAGCCAGACATTATTCAGAGAAACTGACCTTGCAACACACAGCTCTAAATGAGATGTCTCTATCAACCTCTTTCTGCCCCACACCCCAAGCTCAGGCAAACCTGCCAAAGAGTAAACAGAGGGGGTATGAGAGTCAAAGGTGACAAAGGGCACCCTGGTTTGGATTCCTGAGTCTGTGAATGAGTGGGGAATGGGTCTGATGAGAGGGTTTGTTGGGAGGAACTGGGAGAAGTAGAGGGAGGGGAAGCTGTACTCAGGATATATTACATGTGAAAGGAATCTATTTTCAACTAACAGGGGAAAAAAAAAGAATAGCCAAACTTAAGCTCTCATTATACCACACTTTTGTATTTCCCTGTAATCACAGATACTCCCATGGTAACCTACCAAGTGTGCTCAGTCTTCTGACATTGTCATACAATGATGATATCTACAAAGTTCACACATGGGAATCATTCAATGAAGGTACAGAAAACAATTTTTAAAACATGTATCTCCTCTGATTTTATAAAAGTTTATAATTTTATGCTAATCTTCCCTTATGGGTGTTTTGATTCTCCTCAATATTTGCCTACAAAGAGCTTGTTAAGTGCTATGTGTGCATTTTTTGTGAAATAATATGAATATATATATATATGCAAAGATATATATCAAAGGCAATAATCTATGCAAATATTCACTCTCCTGCATTATGTGTTCAGTACTTTGTCAGCATGGTATTTAAAATAATATATTTGGTAAGTGTAGTGGCTTGAAAGGACATAGCTCACATAGGCTCCTGTTTGAATACCTAGTCACCGGTAGGTGGAATTGTTTAGGAAGGATTTAAAGGTATGACCTTATTGGAGAAAGTATGTTACTGAGGGTAGGCTTTGAGGTTTCAAAAGCCTATGCCATTCCCAGTCTCTGTCCCTGTCTGTTTGTCTGTGTGGCTGTCTCTCTCTCTCTCTCTCTCTGTCTCTGTCTCTCTCTCTCTCTCTCTCTCTCTCTCTCTCTCTCTCTCTCTCTCTCTTCTCTCTCTCTCTGTCTCTCTCTGATTGATCATAGATATGACCTAAGATGTAAGCCTCAGCTACTACTCTAGCACCATACCTTCCTGTTGCCATGCTCCTGACATGATTATAATGAATTCATCGTCTGAAATAGTAAACTTACCACATGGTCTATGTTTTATAAGTTGCCTTGGCCACAGTGCCTTATCAAAGCAACAGAAAACTAATACAACCATAACATTTTTAGTGAAAAGTTTCTACTAGGTATTGGTGTTTTATTTTAAATATAAATATAAAATATTTAAATATAAATATAAACATTCATATTTTTAATAAATTGTTACCTTAGTTTCAGATTTTAATCGAATTCCTTAAGTAGGTTCAAAAGTTAATTTATATTCTTAGTGTCCAAGAGTTTTTAATATAGATGAATCTCAGGTTGTGTTGAATAAATTTTCTACATCCACTGAGATGATCTAAGGATTTTTGTTCTCTTTATTCTCTTCATAACTATATTAACTTACTGTTGTTATAAAAAGGTATCTGAGATAATATATTAAAAGGAATGATTTAATTTTGAATACGTTTCAGAGAAAAGTTTCAGTCTTTGGCCAGCTCCATTGTTTTACGACACAGGATTGGGCACAGAAGAATGACTTGAAATATGTAATGGAGGGTGACTGCTTATCTTTTTGTAGCTGAGAAGAAACAAAGTAGCGAGAAGAACAGAATCCAAGCATCCCCTTGCAGGGATCATCCATTTGTCCTGACTTCCTAGCGTACTCATCTAACTTCTGTTCACTAAGTCATAGCTTGGAAGATTCTGCCATCCCTCCGTAGCACCTGGAAACCTGTAAAGGTTCTACTATCACATTATAACACTTAGAAACCTAAAACCCTATAATGGTTCTGCCATTGCTTTATAGCACCCAGAACCCTGCAAAGGTTCTACCATTCACACAAAGCACCAAAGGCCAGAAACCAATTCTATGCTCTTTGAGGGAACCTTGAGTTACACACCATGAAAACATTACTTAATCATTAGAACGCTCCCATATTAGAGTGGCAAGTGTGATGATCTCCATATTACAAACGAGGGAATTAAGGCTACCTGTTCTCCCATGCATTATTCATTCAGCAAAGTACGTGATAGTGAAATAGAAAAGAGAAATACTGATTTTATTTAAAAATGTCTTAAGATCCTGTTAGCTAACCCATTTTTAATTTCCTTTATATAGATAGTTAATTTGAAATAAAACTTGAGCAAGTTCCTTGAAAGATGGGATTAATTTATATGTAACAACATACTATTGAATCTTGCATAAAGGACCTGTCACCAAGTTCCCCCAAAACAGTCAACCCTTAAGCAGAGTCTCGAACACTTCTGTGACTGGATTGCTTAACTTTGTTGCACATTTAGGTCAAGGATGCCCTCATCCTTTGATGACTCATATGAGTTTATATAAATTATTGGACATGATATATGACTGTGAATGCTTGCTCAAAATGAAAATTATTTTAGAAAGTACAATTTTTGTTATTGATTTTCCAACTTCATAAATTGACTTTGGTTTCAAGTATAAGAGAGAAAGGGCAACTTTAAGATGAATTTAATATCATTTACTATCAAGCCATATTTTTCCTAATTGTTTAGATTCACATGTTAGTCAACATATGTGATACAATATATATGAGTATCTTCTCCTCCAAAATAGTGAACATTATGCCTTGATGATATTTGTATCTCATTGATTTTCAATTGATATCCAATCACTACTCATTTTTCTGTTGTATTTGAAGAATTGTCACAGCTAATATTCTCACTCATCCAATTATTCTAACTATTAGAACCATGTTGCTATGTGAAAATATAGTAGAGTTGACGACTAAAACACAATTTCAGTAGTTTAGGCTCCATAAGATAACCAAATTCGATATTTTTCAGGACTAAATGTTGATTAAATGGAGTTATTGCTGATTAGAATATGAACTGTCTAACTTTATGCCTGATTATTCACTGTTCTAGATGTAGAACCCCAATGTGGTTCCAAATAGCCTTTTTGGTTCTGTCTATATAGGTTTTCACTGTGTTTTCAGTAAAATTTCACCATAGAGCCCAGGAGCAAGACTCTTCCTTTGTAATGAGGATTCTAACAGCAGGAACAGGTTCTGGCCAGCAGCTCACCACAGGCTCCAATGCAGACAGTGGAACCCTTTGGAGTCTGTTCTGTTCTCATAGTATAGTTTGTTTTGATACTTTTGCCTTAGGACTTTTACTTTTATGCTGTCTCTTTGGGAGGTATCCCGACCTATTCTGAATTCACCTTTAAAGGCTAAATTTCCACTTCACATATGAAAATGTAACCTTTCCCTTTCAGTTTTCATGAGGTTGCCTAATTATTCATTTTCTTTGTTCTTATTTAGCAATGATTGAAATGCTCAATTAATGAGCCCCATTTCTTGAATGTCATCCAGACAACTTCTCCTACAATAATTTGGGTCTCATTCTTTTAATAGCTGCTTGGCATATATAATTCATAACCCTCAATTATAGTACAATACAATATAATTATTATATAATACACACAGACACACACATATATGTATATACACACATACACACACATATATATATATATATATATTAGAAGCTAAGATATGCATATAAGAGAGAACATGCAGTATTTGTATAATTTTCAGCTTTATACTGGTTAACAATATACTCCCTTGATATTCAGTGAAATTCTGAAGTAGAGTATGAATTTGCATCCCACATGTTAATTATTCCTCTGTCCAACAATAGCACTTACCCCACTGGCAGATGCATAAAAGAATCAGATTGTGGCATTTCCCCATAGAGGGACTATTTACTAGGAACACACAAATACTATTTAGCAGTGAGCAAGCACCTATCAGTGCTGAGTACATCCACATATGTCAGCTCACCTCACCCTCCTACCAATTTATTGAGTTTATCTTCAGAAACAGATAATCAAAGTGGCTATTAGAAAGGGCACAATACTTAGAATGATCACTCAACTAGGAAAGAGCAGAGCTGGGATTTAATGCAACGGCTCCCAAATCTAAATCTGGGACTTGATTTTTGCTGCCAGTTCTCTAGACTGTCAAACACTCATGGCAGAAGGGAAATAATGTTTCTTAACTACCTGTCTGTGTCAGGGTTCTGATTTTAATCTGTCCTTAATTTCCCTATGTTTAAGATTTTTGTATTCATAAATTTTTTGCCACTTAATGAAATTGTCTTTAAAATTTATGAAATTGTGCTTAGGGATAAACATGGGCATAAACTACTGCACAATTAATTGCTTTTAGCCTACACAGAGTCAGAATATATCTAATGGGAATTAGCAATAAATCATCTGAAGATTCTAATATGTGCCATTTTGTTGAAAGACCTATCATGCATTGAAAATTCAATAATTGCATCCAGGAAATTATATATAAAGTCTCTAAAAGAAGATGCTATGATTGTTGGCGGGGAGTGTCTGATAGAGACAAGTCCTTCTGAAATCAATTCAAGCATATAGATCATTTATGATCTAATGCCAGCTATCGACCGTTACTGACAAAGAACTTGGCTAAAAATATATTTTTATTGTACTGAATCATTTACTGGCGTGTATTCATTATCCTGAATTATTTTGTTATAAAATTAAACATAGATCATATAGTTTAGGTAACGTTAGCTAGTTAGCTATGTTGAAAAAAACAAGAGGAAATGCAAGTGTGCCTACCTTTGGTTAGAATAGAACTACCAGCCATACACACATTTGTATTTTAAGAATGAATACGAGCAAGTCCAATTTACTTGCCTCAGCATATATATATATATATATATATATATATATATATATATATATATATATAAACTTGTGCCTTGTCTCTTTTTCAATAAGTGTAACTAATCTTTCTCTTATGATGTTCATAGAATAACAAAGCATTCTATAGTTTATATATAGTTTATGCTTTTCATTTGATCTTTAGCAATAGCGTTTTATTTTGTCTTATATTCTGTCCTTTGTATTTTGGCACCTATTACACTTTTTTCTTTGATATTTTCATGCAAAGCAGCAGATTTTCTTATGCCATTCACATGGCTCCTTGGTTTGAGTTGGTCCTTCCCTGCCTTTGCTTTTCCATGTCTCCCTATTCTCATTCCTGTTTAAACCCTTCCACTCCCAGTATTCTTCCCCCTCTTCTATATCACATGCACTCAACTGCCCTCCCTTCCCATCTCCTTTAAATCTCCTCTTCTCCTCTCTCATGTGTCTATTCTATAAATTGGTGCCTGGCATCTCTCTGGTATGTATATATATATAAGTATACATATACATATATATATGAGTGTGTGTGTATGTGTGTGTATACATATACACATACAAATATACATCACATATGTATACATATACATATACACATATACACATATACACATATATACATATACACAAATATACATATACACATATACACATATACACATACACATATACACAAATATACATATATACATATACACATATATACACATATACACATACACATATACACAAATATACATATATACATATATACATATATACACATATACACATATACACATATATACATATACACATATACACATATACACATATACACAAATACACAAATACACATATATACACATATACACATACACATATATACATATATACATATACACATATACACATACACATATACACATATATACACATATACACATATACACATATACACATACACATATATACATATATACATATACATAAAAGCGAAAGAGCATGGCATGTGTTCTTATTTTGAGACTGAGTTTTTTAACTCAATTCAATATTTTCGGGTATACCCATTTTCCTGCTCGTTGCACAATTTCTTATTCTTTGTGGACATTGACTTTACCCACTCACTTCTCTGTGTATATTAAGCTGGTTCCATTTTCTTGCTGTGGTAAATAGAGCAACAGTCAGCGTGGAGACAAAGTGTCTCTGTAGTAAGGTACAGTCCTTGTGCAGAAGTGGTGCGTAGCTGGGCACTGGTAAGAAGCTCTACATTGACTGCACTGGATGCTGCCTCATTCTGCATGCCCAGCAGCAATGGATAACTAATCCTGTTCCTCACATCCTCCACTGCATGTGCTATCATTTGTGATGATAGCCATTCTGACCAGGGTGAGAGAGACTCTCAAAGTAGCTTTCATTTGCATCTCCCTGAGAACTAGGCATATTTAACACTTTCTGAAATGTCTCTTAGCCAGTTGTCTCTCTGCTTTTGAGAACTCTCGGTTTTACCAGTGGGGAGCAGTCCAGGCACACATTCAATGGGAATTCCAAAAAAGATGGTATCATATCTAACTTATTTATTACTGTATCTCTATAATTGAACACAAGCATAAAACATGACATGAATAACAGTAACTGATATTGAAGACATGGTTTTTAAACAAATCCATGGTTATAATAATCCACTTCCTAGTTTCTCAGGGTCAGGTGACACTCTTGTAGTTTCAACGGATCTCCTACACTCAATAGGTGTTTCTTCTATGCCACCAAGGTGAGAATGAACAAAAGGTGGAAACGATAAAAAGTAAAACAAATCAACTAAAGTTGTAGAAAGTGTTGGGTAGAAACTGGATTGTGGGGAGGAAAATAAAAATTATGTCAGAAGAGTCATTTAATTAATTTAAGCATTTAATGGTAAAATAAAATCTAGAACAAAGAATAGAGGATTCGGAACAGTAGGAAATGGGAGAAGCTATAGATGGCTAATACTGGATTTGGGAGCTGTATATATGTGTTTGCAAAGTTATATAGGGGTGACATTTTGAAAAAAAATATAAAGAAACATACAGGAAACCAGGTAGATGACACGATGATTTACTTGCCAGACTGATGGATCGTCTCATTACAGAGCTGAGATTTATTTTTGAAACCTTCAGGTTGTCTCTAGAGTGCTGAGCCTCCCAGTCAGGATGCAGAAGTGGCATGCTATAAAATTATTAAGCAGATTTCATGAGCCACGGACACGAGAATTTTCTCTTTTAATGAGGGAATTTTCACTCTTCCTGCTCCAAGGGAGAAAATGACTCAACAAGGGCATTATGAAGAAGGAACTTGAAATAATGAAATGTCAACAAAGTTCACCGTGGATAGAGTTGAAAGGTGAAGGTTACTCATGCAGCTGGATGAGTTGCTCAGCTTTGTCTTCAGTGTAGACCCAGAGCACTGAGTCTACAGCTATAGTCAATAAACACACGTTTCCAAGGTTTAAAAATATTGAAATGTCAGGGAGGTTGGCACTGGGACATCTGGAGCCAACATAGTGAGAGGTGAGTCTACATCCTGGTTGTAAGACATTAACCACTGTTTGCAACTCCGTGACTCATTTATCCTTTTCGTCGCTGATAGGAATTAATCATCATGCACACCTTTCAGGGAGTTTAGAAACAAAGAGCAGACTCCATCTTATCTTGTCTATGTATATGGTCAGATCTTGATTACTGCCAAGTAGAGCAACCTAAAACTGTAATCACTACAGTTATCACCTTAGAGGTTGAAGGACTGTTGTCCTGTCAGTAGGGCAGGAAGTATAATAGACTGGGATAACAAAGGGATGGGAATGGAGAGATTAAATAAATACATACATAAATAGATAAGTTTAATAATACACAAATCAGCATTGGATGGCAATCACATAATAATTAACATACACACTCAGATTCTACTCTGTCTGTTCTATTTGGCCAAACCTGTCTTTATCCTAATGTCTGATTGTTATTAATTGTACCTTATATTATTTCACTAACCTCTTTTATATTATTCATTTCATATTAGTTTTCGTACTGCCCCTATGGAACAATCAGTACGTCAAATACCCAGTTAGAGGAATTTGTCTGAGATTCTTTTTTATAAAAATGTCTCCAGTGAATTTTAGCACACAGCTGTCAGGCTGATGTTGCAAATTCTGTCTAAGAAAATGGACCTCTCAGAGATATCACAATACTTCAGTGAGCGCAACCTCCTTCCATCTCAGGCAAAAATAAAAATTAAGGAAAGGAACCATGGCCAGGTGCTGGAACAGGATGTTAGAGGAATGCAACGGGAACATTCTAGAAGATTCTCTCTTTGCTCATGGAATGGGTTTTTACGAGGAATACTTCCTCTTGATTGTTCTTAATTATTTTCAGTAACTGTACTGGCTGGTTTTATGTCAACTTGACACAAACTGGAGTTATCATAGAGAAAGGAGCCTCAGTTGAGGAAATGCCTCCATGAGATCTAGCTGTAAGGCATTTTCTCAACTAGTGATCAAGTGGGGAGGGTCCAGCCCATTGTGGGTGGTGCCATCCCTGACCCAGCCCATTGTGGGTGGAGCCATCACTGGCCCAGCCCATTGTGGGTGGAGCCATCCCTGGGCTGGTAGATCTGGGTTCTATAAGAAAGCAGGCTGAGCAAGCCAGGGGAAGCAAGCCAGTAAGTGACATCTCTCCATGGCCTCTGCATCAGCTCCTGCTTCCTGACCTGCTTGGGTTCCAGTCCTGACTTCCTTTGGTGATGAACAGCAACATGGAAGTGTAAGCTGAATTAACCCTTTCTCTTTCAACTTGTTTCTTGTTCATGATGTTTGTGTAGGAATAGAAACCCTGACTAAGACAGTAACACTAAAAGAGTCACTTGAGAGATAGTTTTAAGATTCATATTTAAACCTTTTCTACAACACAGACAGTTACAGCTCCTCCTTGGTTGATAAAGAGTGGAAGTTTCTGTCTTCAAGTAATATTCAATATGGTTTTTTTTTGTCCCCTCTAGAATGCACCAGAGATCTGGGAGGTACTCTCAGTACTCAAAGGGAGGGACTTTAGATGAAATGCCATACAGTGGGAAGAGGGAACTTGTAGAGCCTAACTCCTGTGATGGAACAGGGAATCAAGTGGAGGGATGGGGTTGCCACCTCAAAGGCAAAAACTATGACCCATAATTGTTCCTGTCTGAAAGAACTGTGGGGATGGAAATAGAGAAAAGCCCAAGGAAAAGGAGGTACAGCAAGAGGCCCAAATTGGGATCCAGCTCAAGGGGAAGCCCCAATGCATGACTATTATTGAGGCACAGAAGCTGCTGACCCTGTGGTTAATTAGGAAAAAGCTGGAAGAAGCTAAGGATGAGGGTGATCCTATAAGAAGACCAGAAGACCAGCAGTCTCAATTAACCTGGACCACCAAATCTCCCAGACAGTAAGCTACCAACCAGGCAGCATACACCAGCTGATATGAGGCCCCCAACACATATACAGCAGAGGACTCTCAGGTCTGGACTCAGTCAGAGAAGATGCACCTAACCCTCAAGAGTCTTGAGGCCCCAGGGAGTAGGGAGTTGTGGTGGGGTGGGGTGGGGGCGGTGGGTGTGTGGAGACATCCAGGGGTGGAGGTTTGTGATGTGCAACAATCAAAGGGTGGACAGAGAGGGTGATAAAGCTTAGACTGTTAGATTAAAAAAAAAAGAAAAAGAACAAAAAAGTACATAAAATTTCTCAAAACTATAGTAAGGTGAATCAGCCCTCTTCTTTCTCCCTACACTTTCGTAGATGTGTTTGGCTTGAGAATCCTTGCAGTGTTGGCTGTCTCTTCATCACCAAAGCATGATACATGAAGAATAATAAAAGAATAAAAAGAACATAATATAATACAAGTAAGTTAGGGCAACAAGGATCATAGTCAAATTTCAGATAATAATTCAAATTTCTGAGTCATTTTAAGGAAAGTATCTGTCTATTAAAAAGCAAAAGGTCAGAAACACACACACACTAAGGCATATGTATAGAATTTACAGTGGGAGTTTCATCACGATGTCCTGGGTTACAGCAAAAGTTACAATTGTCTGAACCCCCTTTTCAAAAGATGCCGTGGGCTTAAGAGATGACTTGGAAGTTAAGATCATGCAATGCTCTTGATGAGGACCCAAGCCCAGTGCTCAGCACCCACGTTTATTATCCGGCTATTGTCTGTAGTTCAAGCCCCAGGAGATCTTACACCTCTGGAGTCTGTGGGCACCGGCACCCACTTGCACATCCCCACACATAGTCATTCACACATACACAATGAAAATAAAACAAATATTCAAACGTTATATATCACTGAACTTGGAGAATGGCTTTCAGGCTAGGCATGGAAACTTAAGTTTGATCTCTCGTACCCATGTCAAAAAGCCAGGAACAATGGCATACAAGGATGTCGATGGATCCCTGGAGCTCCGTGGGTAGCTGGTCCAGCTACTCTGACAAGCTTAACAACAAGCAGTGGGGATAGAGGGATGGCTCAGTGGGTAAGGGTACTGGCTGCTTTTCCAATGGACAGAGATTTGATTTCTAGCACCCAACTGTTTAATGACTTCTTCTAGCCCCATGAGCAGCATCCATTCATGTGATGGACAGACAGATAAAACTCACATATATAGATAAATGAAATACATACATACATACATACATACATACATGCATACATACATACATACATACATACATACATACATAAAATAGATGAATTCCACATTCTGAAGCAAAACACCTGAAGTTGTGCTTGGACCTCTTGTACTTATACACATGTCCACCTACATATACACAGGAACACACATACACACACACACACACACACACACACACACACACACACACAAGATATTCTGAGTTCAGAGTTAATCATTGCTGACCTTTCACCAGATTATGGAGCCTAGTATTAGAATAATGATGTGTTTTGAATATTTTAAAAAATTCTTTTCCAGCTCAAAAAGGAGTTAAAACACACATTACTTGAAATGGACCAATGTACGTACAGCTATTAGCTGCTTTTCTGTCCCTTCCACTGAGATATCTACACTGTTTCATACGGCAACAGTCCTTGGACAATAGGATTTAAGAATGATCCTGATCATTACTCCAGTATTCATTAGTGAGAAAGTAATTCTGACGTTCCATCCTGCTTATGAACTGGATCACGGTCTTTCCCTTAATCGCTTACATCCAGCCCTGTGTCTCTGCTAATGCTGTAACATCCTATGCGTTTATTCCAAACCTCTTTCAGGCAAGTAGACAGGCATATGCCACCATCTCTAGAACCTAGGAGCAATCAGTAGCTTCTTTACAGGGACTATGCTGGGAAGTTAGGGTTGCCAGCAGGAGGAACGTAATCGCAGAGTCAGCCGCAAGGCTGGTGTGATGCTTGTCCGCTGAAACGCCAAGTTGGGATCCTTAAACCTTAACAGAGCCAGGATCCCCTGGAAGCTAGCTAGTTCAAGTTAAGAAGCTGATCTCTACCTTCTTTTCCCTTCTAGATGTCAGCCTGAAGAATTTCCCCTGCCTAACTCATAGCTTTGAGCAAAAATGAGTAGGGATTTCAGTTACTTAATGACCAGCTCCACCCAGTCAGTCAACTGTAACATCATGGGAGCAAGTGCCCCTGTTAAAGTATCTTGAATTTCGGTTGGGATTCTCATTATTTTCAGGTGTGTCTTAAAAGAACCTTAGCCACCTACTGCAGCTCTCTGCTTCATCAATTATCAACAATTTCTTAGTGGCCCATTGCTTGGGCCCTGCTTGAAGCCATTTCAAAGATAGAATTGCCTGTCTAGAAGATTTACTACTGGGACCCACATTTCTAACGAAATGAAATGAAAGATCTGCTGGGCTATTTGCTTTCTGCTCTTCAACTGGGACCTTGATTTATGGGTCCAAACTTATTTCCAAGTCAGGATTAGTAAAGATCTGTGTTCCAATTTCTCTTGTTGTCTGGAGTGCACAGGAAGCCATTTGGGGTTTTAAACCATTTTTTTAGAACCATTAAATTTTATGATATGCCTATAGAAATTTCTTCAGAGCCATCTAATTTAGACTTTTACAGGGTTGGTAAAGTTCTAATTTTAAAACTTGTCTTGGAAATTTATGCTTAGCAGAAATAAGAAAGTTCTGGATTTTTTTTTTTATTCTGAGTATGAACCTAAACTATGAATTGGAAGGATATAAAGAGATTGCAAACAGTAGGGCGGGTGGGATGCCGTAAATACTAAAGAAAATGGTTTGGTTTATCTCTATATCAGCCCCATGGTCTCACCCCTCTGGTCCACTTCTATGGAGCCTCACACAGGAACTCTGTCACTCAGTCCAAACCAACCCCAAGGTCTCACTCCATCTGCACGACTCCCTTCCCTGGTGGTTAACTCTGCCTGCCCTATTGCCTCCATCCCAGGGAGTTTCTTTACCCCAAATCCCAACACAAACACAACTCTAAGGCCAGATAGCTTTTCATACAGGTTTATATATTCAATTCTCAAACCACTAACCTTCCACACAAGATCACGTCAAAAGGACAAAAATACAAACTGCTCTTCTATATGACATAAAAGACCTATAAGATCCTATAAGATGTTCATAGCTACTTAACATCAATTAAGCCCACCTAGATCTAATTCATCCTTCCCACGGTCCATCTTGGAACTTCTCTCTTTTCCCCCCTCTCTCCTCTGACCCCTGAGCCTCTTTCTTTCCACCTCCCTTCCCCTGCCCAATCACGTTTTTTTGCCTTTTTTTTCTAACTAAAATGAGAAGGTTCTGATGAAGTCACCTTCATGAGTATGTGACTGGGCAGCCCTTCTTGGGGAAGTGGAATTAACTTTAAAATACAAACAGCTTCAGGACTATCTACAAGGGGGTAATCAGTCTGCCACACTCAGTGTTTGTTCCTACTTGCTGAGGATTATTGTTATTATGCTGAGGGTAACACTTCAGCGTCTTTCCGTGAACACGAGCTGCCCGGAAGGGCTACCAAAAAAGAATAATGTTCTAGAGGAACCCAAAGTTTATGTGAAAAATTTAACCCACTTATAATTTTAGCTGTTCACACATAGTTTTTGAAGAACAACTACTTCATTGTACTTTCAGTAGTTCAGTGCCTTTGGGTTGCGTACAATTCCTAGCTCTGATGTATTTAGCTAGAATTTCAACTTTCTTTTCTCTGTGACATTCACAGGGCTTCCCTGTTCTTTGGGGATTAAAATTTCAGACAACCAAATAGCCACCTGGATCCCAGCCTCATGATCTTGGAGTTTCAGTCTGCTTTGTAATGGCTGGGTATCATTTCTCCATATTGTCAAGTAAAATGCTTTCCAACTCTTTCAATGGGCACATTTCTTGCCTGTTATGTAGATGCAGGTGTCCCCTTCTTCTGTGGACAGAGAATATTTTATCACCTTATTTGAACAATCTGACAGACTCAAATGGAATCTGAAAAAAAAATGTGTTTTGGTCATACCTCTTTGGGTCACATTTTGCTAAAACACAACTTTAATTATAAGTAGAAACAAATAACCAAGGCAAAGCACACGTTTGAGATTGAAGAGATTTATTAGACTTCCTAAATTTAGGACAACATAAAGACATATTAAAATAGCCTACTCTGCAGTGTTTTATGTACCCCGTATACATTTCTTATACATGATCTCTGTGCTAGTCCACATGACTCTCCTTTAATGAGGGGTGAGATGCCTTAATCTGTAGATCTGGGTGGGGTGGGGGTGGGGGTGGGGGGGTGGACCCGGCATTCACCTCTTATTTACTGAACTAATGGAGTAAAGTTTTGACTGTAAGATGAAGAGATGAATAAAAAGAAACAGACGGATCCGTATGTTCAGGAGGGTTTCAGTGTGGCCATGGAGACAGATCGGACTGGGGATGTTCTTAGGGAGCAGTAGGAAGGTATTCACACCTTCACAGTGGAGAGGACAGGCAGGGGTGGCATAGGGTACCAAATGCCACAAAAGTGACAAAGTGTATGGAAAGAAAAATGCCTAAACATTCCCAAATAGGATACGATCTCCATACGCTTAGAATCTCAAAAACCTGGAAAATATTAAACAGGATTTAGAAAGAAGTAGAATAAGTGAATCCTTTCAAGGTTTTTTTTAAAAAAAATATTAATAGTATTTATTCGTATTATTATGAGAACAACTTGATTCTGGCAAGACGTATGTCATCATCATCTTTTTTTGACATGTAGTGTGAGCTGAGTATTTCGTCAAAAGGTCTCATTACAGTGAAGGAAGGAAGAGACAACTTGTCTTCATCGCATATTTGGAGTCAAATGTGTGGTAAAATCTGCTAAACTGTCCGTATCCTACAAAATCTCATAGAATCAGACACGCAAGAGCTTTGGGATTCTACTCTAGGTCTAATCCTACAGGAGATATTTTTAAATATTAAATATTAATGAGTAAGCATTTTGGACCTTCCCCCCTTGAAACAACCGCATCCTATCTGACTTCTGATGGGAGAAATAATTTGAATAGAGAAACACAAAAGATAGAAGGTGAAATTATAATGCATCAATATTTCTATTTCCGCCGGGAACATTCTATTCACTGTTTTCTTTGCTTTTTGCCACAGCAATGCCGTCCCTTAAATCAGGAACCATTAACCATCATTTTTAAAAAGAGAAGTAAAAAGGCGTACAGTAAATATGCTTTCACTTCTCAACAAAAGTCATTTTGACAAGTCCGTAGTGACTCCAAGCTAAACTCAAAGTAACAGAACCTTTCCCGAGAAGCCGTTATGGGGACATTCGCCCTCTAGTGGTGGCGGAGGGAAGTGACACGTTTATTTTTTTCTGCCTAGGGTTTTGCTTTTGGTGGGGTGGTGTCACGGGTGGGGTGGGTCTTGCTTTTCTTTCTCAACCGAATTTGACTTTGACACCTCTTGGTGTCTACTCAAGGGGACCTCATGTGCGTTTCTTGTTATTTCTGAGGATTCCTCACACTGAGAAACGGCATGAGTAGTACAAAGTTCGTGTCAGGAGAGGTCACTGCCTTGGTTTCGTGACCTCGACTCCCTTTTTCCCTGCGTCCTAGAACTCGTATCTTCCCTTCCTCTATATAGACGATGGTTAGTTTCACGAGGCTTGTCATACTTTGATGAATGATGGCCTTATGTCCTCTCTATCTGAGTCCAGAGTCAACTAATGAAAATAGCAGAGTGCCGCAGAGAGGACTCTAAGCAGTTACAAGGACAAAAGACTTTGTACATAAGAAGTACAGTGTATGTGGGGATTGTCTCTTTGGTTTTCTTTTTCGAGACAGGCTTTCAGACTCCATCTTTAAACATGAGCTCTAACAGTGCACATATAAAGGTCATAGCAAGCAATCACTGGAGCCTAAGCAACCCATGAAATTCTGAGAAATAATAAAATGGTTGTTCCTTTCCATTTAGAGGCAGCTGCTACACACTAGAAGATAGCTAAGGCTCTGTCTGCAGGGACAGACCTGCGTCTTTTCAGCGTTCTCTCCCTGCTTCTAGCCCTGGCTTTGTAATGTTTCCCTCCATGGTTTGTATAGTTCTATAGAATCCTGTTTGATTCCAGCCGAATGGAAATCTACAGAGACAGGTGTATTAGTACATTTTGAAATTTTTACTCAGGTTCTTGAGTTCTTTGTGGGTAAGGTGGTGATGTGCACAAAGCAACCGGTTTAATTGTGGCATTATTACGTGTGTGTTTTTATGATGATTTCATTCATCTTACTCATTGTTAAGTTGTTTGCTGACATCATCATTGTATTACTTAGGTAAACATTTTCGGAACAATATATTAAGGATTCAAAATGATTCTTCATTTTGGATGGATCTAATAATAAAGCTTATAAAATAATGTAACAGTTGGGCACATAATCTGTTACCCTGCCTCAATGCATTCACAGTTAGAGGACCCTCACTGGGAAGCTCGCTGTTTTCCTGTGATGAATTTTCAGGTCATTCCCCAAGTTCCTATGTCCTTTGGTCTGTCGGAAACATCTAGTAACTGCTTGGTTGTTTATTCTTGTCCCCCCTCCTCTCCCAGTCGATTCTCCCAAGTTCTCTGAATGGAAAGAACCAGGCTTGTTTGATCTCCTTTCCAGAATCGCAGAGGATGCTTCTTTTTACCGAGAGAACAGGGTTGATGATAACTGTTACTTATCTAACTCTGTCCACTCAACTTACCCTGCAGAGCTGCCCCTCATTCCTTTTCTCTGACGAGTTTCTTGTCGATGCTATAAAGAATGATCTTTCTTATATCTTGTTACCCATATTTGTCTGCTCATGTTAAACGTATCAGAATTTCCCTTTGTAGGAGTATGTGAACCAATCATTTAACCAATTAATTTCTAAGCTTCAGAGACAAATGTGTGCCCTGGAGACCTCACAACAAGCATCCTCACTTTCAACTTATCTGTGTGAATAATTTTATTTTGACTTACAAAATAATTGCCCGTAACCCATGCCTAGGAAAACAGTTCCCAGAGATAATAAGTTAAATATTCTTGTTCAAATTATCTATGCTGACAAACTAAACCGTGGGAGCATTTTATACTTGGAGGTACCACAAAGCTGGCCTTTACCTCTTATCAGCAAGAATTTTTGTCAGATGAGAAACCAGACACCATCCCCAAGAGCCAATTATCAACAATCCCTTTTTTCTTTCTGAATCTTTCTCGTGTCTACTTGAACTCTCCTGAGTTAAGGCACTTTTATACAGAGGAACCATCACAGTCTATTTTGTGTTCCTTCTTCATGTCACATTGAAACCTCACGAAAGTCTTTAAGGTCACCACTAACTGGTTTATCATCTTGGTACGCCAGAACCGCCTCTTCACGACATTCTTTCTTTTAAATCCTGTGGTTTGTCACTCACCACGACCCTGACTCCTCAGTAAAGACTAGAGGAGTGTAATGGGAACTGGTTTTGTACTGACATGAAGTATGACAAAAACTCTTAATTATGTACCAAGAAAATACAGCAATTTAAGTTAAAAGAATTTATTAACGGTTTATTTATCCTCTTTCTTCCAAAAAAGGGGGGGGGGCATAAAAAAACAAGACCCGCAGAACCATGAAATGTGCATCTTTTAGTCACGCAAAAGGCCCATCATCAAGTTTGATAATATAAATAAGCCAATATATTTATGATATGCGTTGAATAGATTGTATTCTAATACATTGAAAGTTTGAGTAGAGAACAAAGATAGTATTTGTTCTCTGGATGGTCCAGTGAGAAGCCTGGATTACAGTCAGATGATTATGTTCTTTCATTATTTCGCTTAAGTTTTGAATGCAAAAGTGTAACTTGATTGGCTATATAAGTATAAAATCCACCAATGGGTAAATCATTTCCAGATGCCTGGGAGTGAAAGTATGCAGAAAACCCTGACGCATGAGACAATAGAAAGCAGAGATATATGACCGTGTGTTTTCTCCAGGATGGAAAACAGGACTAGACCTCAATGCCTATAATCTACCCAAGACCAGGGAGGTAGGGACGCCACCCAGAGTGATTAATTAGGTCCATGAAACATAGTCATGAGTAGTTCAGAAATACAGCTACTCAAGAAACGTGAATTTAGCTGGAGAAAGGGGAGTGTGCTATCAAGTTAGAGTTATCTGCAGAAACAATGGGGAAGTGGAAAGTTTGTCTTGTCTCTGGAATCCTACAGTGCCTATTTGTCAGTTTTGGTTTCTTTTGTTTTCTTGTTTTTTGTTTTTTGGTTTTTTTTTTTTTCCTTCTTGATCATTGGCCATTCCTCCTCATGAAGCCTCTGGACAATGAAGGTGGAAAACAGGCTCATCTTCTTTCCACAGTAGTTTTCTAAACTTTCCAGCTGCTAGCCATAACGTGAAGCCTCAAAGAAATGTAGCAAAAAGGATATTGTTTCCAAACGCAGCTGCTGTGTTTATCAGTTTTTAGCCCAAATTCCTATAGTGTGGAGACAGTGCCCTGAGAACTCTCTTCCCACTGAGTGCTACCCCTTGTACTGTGAACTTATCCCTGCCCCTTCAACCCCCTCAGAGAAAGAAGAGACTCACTAACCAAAGTGGGAACTTCCACTTCCACTTGAAAGGTGTTTGTCCTGGTGTTATCTCTTACTGTCGCTAATAACATGAAACGGACATATGTCAGGGTAGGACCTCTTGCCTAGTAGGAAAGAGACCTTGTATTTAATCCCTACCACTGAAAAAAGAAAGAAACCTGGCTATAAATATTTCTTTCCCCTGAATGAGACATTTTACACACTACAGCTTTCAGATATTAGAAAGCATAAAAGATGTCTACAGCAGGAGTTTAAAGAAAGGGTGATATTAATACTTCTCTAAAGTTTTCTCCTCTCCACACGTGTTTTTACTTCCAGATTAGTGTGTTTTCCTATGTATGTGGTATCTGATAAGACTTGTAAACACACTGTTGGATATATGAACAAGTAGGGTCTCATGACATCATTCATTTATGAAAGATGCCTGCTTCTTCTGCACATAGTGATCGTCTTAGTCAGGGTTTCTATTCCTGCACAAACACCATGACCAAGAAGCAAGTTGGGGAGGAAAGGGTTTATTCAGCTTACACTTCCACATCGCTGTTTATCATCAAAGGAAGTCAGGACTGGAACCCAAGCAGGTTAGGAAGCAGGAGCTGATGCAGAGGCCATGGAGGGATGTCACTTACTGGCTTGCTTCCCCTGGCTTGCTCAGCCTGCTTTCTTATACAACCCAGGTCTACCAGCCCAGGGATGGCCCCACCCACAATGGACTGGGCCAGGGATGGCTCCACCCACAATGGGCTGGGCCAGGGATGGCTCCACCCACAATGGGCTGGACCCTCCATCCTTGATCACTAGTTGAGAAAATGCCTTACAGCTGGATCTCATGGAAGCATTTTCTCAACTGAGGCTCC
Source organism: Micromys minutus (assembly GCF_963924665.1). Classification (NCBI taxonomy): domain Eukaryota; kingdom Metazoa; phylum Chordata; class Mammalia; order Rodentia; family Muridae; genus Micromys; species Micromys minutus. The sequence continues at coordinate 7,297,620 of NC_137968.1, forward strand.
TTTCTCTGTGATAACTCCAGCTTGTTTCAAATTGACACAAAACCAGCCAGTACAGTGATATACACCCAAAAATTGTCAAGATCTCCACCCTCCATGGGATGATTCCTGTTAAATCTAAAAAATTCCCTGTTTCTTGTCAAGTACCAGCTCAGGGAGTCTTGGCAACCATCTCTGGCTTAGGAGACAGGACTCCTAAGTAACAAACAAGGCATGTGTTCTCAAATAGGAATGTCGCTTCTGAAAGGAAAGAGATGCTGTTTTCGTCGTTGGAATTTTGTTTGCTGGAAATGGCTGACCGTGCTGTAGACATTTTAGAATGATGAGGGTGTCAAAGGAGAGCAGACACGAGGCTAAACTACGCGTCAAATTAAAATACACTTTTCAATAACCTGCCTGGTCTCAGATCTTGTCATATTATGGTCCGAGTTGCCATTTTTATAACTCCGAATTCAACTGCATAAAACTGCAGCTCAGGTACAGCGTTCTATGGTGGTAGAGTGAAAGGAAAGGTTAAACTTCAAACAGCAACTTGCGGCTTTAGGCATAGTCTTTGTTAATGCACAAATAAAATATTGATGGGTCTGTTGTTTTGTTTTTTTAATGAGAAGTTTTGAGAAAATGATGGACCAAAGGAAAATCGTCGAGCCCCCCCCCCCCAAGTGATTCAATTTCTTTTTTAATAACATTAAAAATAAACTTGCTTAACTTTTTAAAAGTCACAAAGCAAATACTTCCTGCAGTGCCTCGACTTATCAAAACAAAACAAAACAAAACAAGAAAAAACCAAATGTGAGAAAGGGTGAGGAAATTCCTAATTTATAGTGAAAACTGTTTGCAAAAATCATTCTCTGTTTCAGCGTTATCTCTAGAAATGTCAGCTGCTCCTCACACCTACGCAGTAGCTTTAATGAGGTCTGCAGATCCTCACAGCCACAAACCAAGCCCTCTAAGCCCATGTCTTTCACCCCCGCACCTTGTTTCTCACCTTCATATTTTGTTCTTTGCATTAGAGATAGCATATCAACATTTTAAGGCAAATTACTCATCCTGCTATCTCCAAGTCTATGTGTTGTTGTCTTGGATATGTGGGACAATATTCCAAGAGGAGAAATAGAAAGCTTGGGTTTCCAAGAGAGACCAGGTTTAGAAAGCTGTGAATGCTCACACTTCTTATATTACTATTTTTTGTCTTCAAAACTTCACAGCTCCCAGAAGCAGGGAAACTCAACAGGACAGGTGACCTGGTTTTCACAGCTGATATCTTGAGAGGGGGGCAAAAAAAACTAAATGGAAGAGGAATTGCATATTTATTTATGTTAATAATGCTACAACGACATTTTGAAAGAGTTATTAATGTCCATAGATTTGCTAAAATATTAGCAGATATAATTGTACTCAGGAATTTGGTCTTAGGTAACAGGTTATTGGAACTAGAAAATATGGACTTAAAATTACATTGTATTTTCTTTTCCTATTATCAGATAAGTTTTCTTGGGAAGAGAGGAGAAGAGAGAAGAAAGAGATAAGAAGAGAGAAGAGAGGAGAAAAGAAGAGAAGAGAAGAGAAGAGAAAAGAAGAGAAGAGAAGAGAAGAGAAGGTATAGAGTGCAAGAGGTCTTTGTACTCACACAGATAAACACTAGGGAAACCAGAAATGTTAAACACTAGGGCTTATCTCTTCAACAGAAGAGATATGTATGATAATTAGTATATAAATGGTACAGGGAGAGGCACTATTAGAAAGTGTGGCGTTGTTGGAGTAGGTGTTTCACTGTGGGTATAGGCTTTAAGACCCTCATCCTAGCTTCCTGAAAGTCAGTCTTCTACTAGCAGCCTTCAGAGGAAGATGTAGAACTCTCAGCTCCTCCTGCACCATTTTTTCCTGGATGCTGCTATGTTCCCACCTTGATGATAATAGACTGAACCTCTGAACCTGTAAGCTAGCACCAATTAAATGTTGTTCTTATAAGACTTGCCTTGGTCATGGTGTCTGTTCACAGCAGTAAATCGCTGACTAAGAAAACCTGTATAACCAGTTTTCTTCCCAGAAGGCTGGGATCAGTCATCAGTCTAGTCAATAGCCTGGTGATTAGTGCTAGCTTCTGGACCAGGCCACACCTCAGTCCCTCAGACTTTTATGTTTATCTTAGCTATTCTCCGTAGAACCTTATCTTGAGTATATCAGTCAATAGAATTCATTTTTACAGAAAAAGTCAAATATACTTTGGAGAGTTTCAATATAATTGTGTCTTAAGCTTTGTTGGACACATGGGATTGAATTGATCTCTATCTGAAAACTTTTCCCAAAAGTCTGTGTGTCTTTAAATATGCCTAAAATAAACTTGCAGGTGTCAGAGACTAGAAGTTTGAATGAACATCAGCTACTGCAGCATATTGAATTTTATTTGTTTCTTATATAGATCCCCACAAAGGGGAAGGAAAGGAAAGTGAAGGGGGAAAGGGGAAGAGGAGGGGGAGGGAATATCAATGATTTACCTTAATAATTTATAGATATCAAAACCTGCATTTCCATGCACAACATGCATAGAAAGATTCTGACAGACAGAAGGGCCTCTTCAGATTTATCATTCAAACAGTTCATCTGTTATGCATCCATATGTGAAACTTACCTTTCTACAGCCTTTGTTGACAGTTAAGCTTACAACACAAAGGAAAACTAAGATAGGAACACACGCACATACAGTAATTTTCTTTTACCCATTACTGCCATGAACATTGTGAAAATATTATAAAACATGACTTTTCTACCAATCTATATAATACGTGTATTCATGTTTTCATGTGTTTATATTTTAGTCACTTGTGTGTGAAAAAGGTGGCCATAGACCAATTATATTCAAGTAGCTCATTTGAAGCTATCTCAGAAAATTTAAAATTATTTCTAATATAATGACTCAATGCTTCATGAAAGAACTAAGTTCGGATTCTAATATCTTCAAAATATTCATTCAGTTTTACTAATTTAAATTTTTAACATAATTTCTCATGGCTCTAATACAAGTACTTTTCATAGCTCATTTTCATTTAAATAGTACATTGCCAACTTCCAAGTGTGTAGAGCTGATTTTGAACTTTAAGTAATGAAATTTGAATTGCTCTCAAACTGAAAACAAGTGTGTTTTGGCTTTAACTTAGAGTTTGTTCTCCTTGTATAAATTATGCTACATTTAAAATGCAATTTCTTGCTCTTTTGAACTTTTTTTAATATTTAGATAATGCTTAAAGTTCAGTTTGGAGGATAGCATGTTCAAGAATACCAAGTATATGACCTCAAATTCTAAATATATTCCTGGAGATGTTTACATATATGCATATGCTACAAAATGTTGAAATAACTAGATCAAAGGTTTTAATTGTCTTTTCTTAATTGTGTTGTGGTTTTGATATAGGTGTGTATGTATATGTGCATATAAAGTATATGGTATATGTTCATATGTTTATATATCTGTGGAAGTTCTATGTCCACTGTCTTTCTCAATGGATCTTATTTTATTTTTAAATATAACTTTAATGTATTTTTCTATTATTTTATACACATATTCAATTATTTTGATTATATTTATCCCTCACTACTTCTTACAGATTCTTTTTCCTCTCTCTCTCTTTCTCTCTTATTCACTGTGTGCAGTTAATGCTGTCCATATGTGCATGGATGTAGAGTCATCTACTAGAATATATACCAGGAGCTACCTCCTAAAGAAAATGAAAGTTCTCCCTCCAGCAGCTCTCCACTGTCAATCACTTCTCTACTAGGTGTAGAAATTCATAAGCCCCTTCCCCATTCAAGCTAGAATTATTAATTAATAATTAATATTACATTATCATTATTGATTAATTATTAAATCTAGTAAACATAAACAGAGCCACTGTGAGCTCATTGAAACCATGAATATGTAATGCTCATGCCTTGGTTAGGATTTTATTGCTGTGAACAGACACCATGATCAAGGCAAGTCTTATAAATAACAACATTTAATTGAGGCTGGCTTACAGGTTCAGAGGTGCAGTCCATTTTCATCAAGACAAGAGAATGGCAGCATCCAGGCAGGCATGATGCAGGAGGATCTAGCTGAGAGTTCTACATCTTCATCCAAAGAAAGCCAGGGACCAACTTAGCATTCTCAGGCAGCTAGGAGGAGTGTCTCCAAGCTTACCTTCAGAGTGACACACTTCCTCCAACAAGGACACACTTTCTAATAATGCCACTCCCCGTGCCAAGCATATGGAAACCTCCACAGCTCAGAAGACATACCTGCATAAGTGTTCCTCAACTTTTATAAAGTCTTTCTGTCTTTCATTCTTCATGAGCCTTGTATGGCAGAGGTATGACATAATGCCCGATTTAAGGTTGATCACTACCTAGTTACTTATTATTTATCATTGTCTTACTTTCTACTCACCATAAAAAAACAAAAAAACAAGAAAAAAGGCTTCTCTGGTGAGGACTAAAACCTGTACCAGTCTATGGGTTTAACAAGAAGTAGATAAATGGCAATTTTATATTATGCCCATTTACCAAAATAATCATAAGCTCTCTCTTGGGACCTATGACTTCCACAGCCAAGGTTTCTTGGCCTGGTTTATCGTACTAGGAATGAGATATGTCCTGTGGAGTAGGCCTATAAACCAAAAAAGAAAGTTCTTGGTAAAGTTATAACATCTGTACCACTATTGTACCAATATACATATCTTACCAGATGGGACACTATTGTTCCTCACAGGTTTCACCGCTAGGTAAGATGTTTGAATAATTTCCTTTCCCCACACCCTGTATATTTACCTATATAAACCTTCTACTGCTGTGTAAGACAGGTAGTAAGGAGAAAGCTTCCAGATAGTAGCAGTTCATTGCTCCATGTGGTAGGACCCAAGTCCATCCTAGTTTTGTATCAGCTGTCTTACTGACCGAAGGTCATTGATGGAGTGAGCCTGACTGACCAATGAGTTCCAGAGGTTCACTAGCTTCGGACTCCATGTGTGCTTAATGAGCACTCTATGCATTTAAGCCATCTTTCCAGTCCCTGAAGCAGAAATTTCAGAGCGCAGAGGGATCTATGCATAAGACGTTTGTCTTTTTTTTAATTTTTTTTTCTAATTTAATAATCAGATTCTTTATTTTACCATTGACAAGTTCTATGATGGTAAGTAAGAAACAGAGAATATTTTCTACTGAAGAACCAACATTCTAAGCTCATTGATTTTCTGGGATCACCAATATACAGACACATGCTTCAAGTACAGGCAGTCAAACTCGCTTTCTATAGATTCTGATCCTAGAAATTAGGAAATCAAGATGTTATCAGAAAATTACTTATGATCCAAAAGCAGTGTCAGTAACATTGATAGATTGGCTATACCAACATGATGGTGGCTGGTTCTCACTGCCCATGACAGTGTGAGCGGAAGCTATAGCGTGTAAGCTCAGTACTGGCATTACTGGTTACTGGTCTTCTTATTGGGCTACATCTTATAAATATATTTCTTTTGTATTTTGGCTGTAGAGTACCCTTGAATCCGGACCATTTTCTGATCTGGTCCTCTGTGTCTGCCATACTTGCTAGTGCATTGTGGATTGTCCTGAAGCTGTTCGTATTTTAATGTTAATTATACTTCCCCAAGAAGAGCTGCCTAGTCACATACTCATGACAGTGACTTTATCTGAACCTTCCCATTTTAATTAGTAAAATAAAGGCAAGAACCAGTGACTGGGTGGGGTAAGAGAGGTGGAGGAGAGGGTCAGATGTCAGAAAACAGGGGAGGAGTTTCAAGATGGACTTTGGGAAGGCTGAATTATATCCCTGTGGGCATAGTTGGAGTTAAGCAGTCATGAACATTTCAGAATTTTATACATCTCATATCTTATATAGAAGAGTGTTTTTTATCTTCATAAATTTGATGTAATCTTGTTGTATTCAGGGTTTGTGGATGGAGAGTTTGATATATAAACCTGTATGAAAAGCTATCTGGCCTTAGAGTTGTGTTTGTGTTGGGATTTGGGGTAAAGAGGTATAACAGGATGGAGGCAGTCGGGCAGGTAGATTAAACCAGGGAAGAGAGTCATGTGAATGGAGTGAGACTGTGGGGGCAGCTCAGACCAAGCGACAGAGCCCGTCACCAGCTCCATACTAGAAGCAGCGACCTCTGAGTGAGACCGCATGTGCCAAGAAAGAGATAAGATAAATCCTCTTTAAATATTTACTGCAACAGTGCATCCCTGTGAGCTTTACCTCACACCTTCCATGTTCTAGCCAAGATGTGAAATCATGAATCTTAAGAGGGTGATGTCAAACAAAGAGATTGTCCCCTTCTGACCCATGTCTTACCCATCCTGATCAAACACTCTCAAGCCCAGGACATGTACCTTCCCTTTGTCCCTCTATGCATGTTAGTGATGATGTAGCAATTTTGGGGGTATAGTTTCTTCCCTGCATTGACAGGACCATCACGGTCCTTGTTGAAATTATTAAATAAGTTAATCCTAATTGTTAACCCATATTACACCAACTCCTGATACTTAACACCAGCCAGTGCATTTCTTTCTTTCTAGCTGCACATCATCACTTTTCTGCACAGGTAAAAAATTTTAATAATCATAGTGCAATTGAGTGCAGAGACCAGCCTATGTTATAACTATCACGAGAGACAGGGGCTTCACATCCTGTCTACTAGGTGTGTGATTAGTTTAAAAAGCCATCTCTGTGGTGTTTTGTTTGTTTGTTTGAATTTTTTAATTACATTTTAACACTCAAGATTTTATTCCTCTCCCTGTCCACCCTCCTACTGTTCTGCATCTCACACTTCCTGTGCCTTATCTCCCATCTGCACAAGGGTGTCCCCATCCCACCCACCCCACCAGACCTCTAAACTCCTTGGGGCCTACAAACTCTTGAGGGTAAGGTGCATCCCTTCTGACTGAACCCAGACCCAGCAGTCCTCTGCTGTATATGTGTTCAGGGCCTCATATCAGTGTATCTGGTTTTATTTTCAGGTCCTTTGTCCATTTGGACTTGAACTTTATGTAAGGTGACAAATACAGGTCTATTTTCATTTTTCTACATACAGACAGCCAGTTGGGCCAGTATTGAAGACACTTACTTTGTTCTATTATGTATATTTGGCTTCTTTGTCAAAGATCAAGTGTGTATAAGTGTGTGGCTTTATTTCTGGGTCTTCAGTTCTATTCAATTTCTCAACCTGTCTATATCTGTAACAATACCACGCAGTTTTTATCACTATTGCTCTATAGTACAGCTTGAGATCAGGGATGGTGATCTCCCCCCCCCCACCAGCCATTTTTTTATTATTATTGAGAATTGTTTTCCCTATTCTGGTGAATTTGAGAATTTCTCTTTCCATGTCTTTGACAAATTGTGTTGGGATTTTGATGGGAGTTAAATTGAATCTGTTGATTGCCTTTGGTAGGATGGCCATTTTTACTATGTTAATTGATGAACTATTATCACAACCATCTCACAGATACGCCTACTTACAAGTAAGTTTCGGACAGAAATAGCAGATAGCAGGTGTTTCAAGAGAGTGGTCAGTAAATCAGCAAATCAGAAACTATGAAATGGAAGAGGGAAGAAGGAAATGGCTTGGGTAGAAAAAAATGGGCCAACAATGCCATCCCATTTAAACCCTAGGTTAACTCTTTCTAAGTGCTCAAAAAAGAGTGATCCTCACAATTGTTTTAAACTGGAGAAAGGAGGAGGGATCATTACTCAACTTTGTCAGGCAACACTCCTCACTTCTGCCAAGCCCAGCGAGATCTGTTATCTGAGTGCTGTCTTTTTGTGCTTTTTAATTGTCATTTTATGTCCTATCTGAGACATTGAGTCATCCACTGAAAGAATATGCATCAAGGAAGGGAGAGTGTAAGTGAGTATGGAGCCTCAAGACCTCTTGGGTACTCCCTGGTAGCTTTGTGACTACTGGGGGTAAGTGATGGGGAAACTAGAGAAAGGTATTTAACCAGACTGTCTTAGTTAGGGCGTTACTGCTGTGGCCAGATACCGTGACCAAGACAACTCTTATAAGAACATTTAACTGGGGCTAGCTTACAGGTTCAGAGGTTCAGTCCATTATCACCAAGGCAGGGAGATGGCAGCATCCAGGCAGGCATGCTGCAGGAGGAGCTGAGAGTTCTACATCTATATCTGCTAGCAGAATACTGACTTCCAGGCAGTTGGGATAAGGGTATTAAAACCCACACCCACAAGGCCACACCTACTCTAACAAGACCACACCTCCTAACAGTGCCATTCCCTGGGCCAAGCCATCATACAGACCATTTTAAAATAATGTTTGTCTAGCTCTATGTGCTGGCTCATTACTGTTCTGTTATTATTCTATAACACTTGACAGATGTAAATTAAAAGAGGAAAGTTTATTTTGTCTCATTACCCAAGGACTTTATCTAACATGGCTGTGTTGGACTTTCTTATGGTTTTAGGGTTGAGAGGATGTGGCAACTGCTTGTTATGTGTGGTACCAACCTGGAAGTAGAGGTGAGGCGCAGATATAGTTCACAAAGGCCAACCTCTGAACTCTGTGCTTCCTTTCTCGACAGGTGCCATAATAGTGTTAACAACTGGGGACTCAGTGTTCAAACACGTGAACCTTTTAGATATATTAAACTGGAGAAAGGTCACAGTACCACATATGTTTGAAGACAGGACTATTTGCTCAGTGTTCTGTCAAAGTCTCCTACACAACTGTGTTTGCATGGAAAAAGCATATATCAAGGGCAATGAGTCTGTCTGTCCCTCATTGAGAATTCTGGGAGAGAGATGAGGAGAAGACTGGTAGCAGGTCTGGAAGTGTGTCAACAGCAATGTAGTATGAGACAGGCTATGGTCAGTGCACACTAAGGCCTTTAGATCTGAGTACTTTTGTTTTGCTTTGTTTTCCTGTTGTTTTTAATGCATCAGAAGCAAAGGTTTGAAGGTCACAAGTTGCAAATGTATTGTTTTCTGCACCAGGACAAGCCAATTCGAACACATTAGACAGCTACATGACTGATGTCCCTGAACACCTTTAACTTTTCACTGGTCGTTTGTGAGTTTCCCATCATCCACTCCAGTTCCTTTGCTCTTGCTACCTTCCACACACCAATTAAAAGACACACAGAAACAAGTCAGAAACAAAATATAGGAAGCATCTCATCCTGGAAGCTGCTGTGTGCCACAGTGTGTCCCAAGTCTATCCCTCTGTCTATACATCTTCACTTGCAAATGTTCATTGCAATGAGTCATTGGTCTGGTTTGAGGTCTCTGGCTTTTGTAGCATTATCAGTATTGGATCCTTACCAGAACTCCTGCAGGTTATCCTGTTGTTGCCCTGTGATAAGGAGATCCTGCATCTTTCGGACAGAAGGACCGGCCCTTTCAATTGCCCCAAGAGTTTCCAGATGGTGTTGATTTGAGGTTGTGCCTGGTCGGCAGCTGAACTGGTTACCTCACCGCTTTTTCCTTATCTGTGCCAGCAAGGCAAGTTCTACAGCATTGCTCTTGCTAGGCCTCCCATTGCTACCATCAGCAGAAGGCAGGGTCAGTTCCCAGCTCTCATGCCTTCAGGGACCAGTTCCCTTGCCCCCACACCTCCAGAGTCAGCTCTACTCTGCTGCCCAGTCTAGTTATGGGGCCCCCTCTTTAAAGGCTACACATCTTTTGAACGACAAACTTTGTGACCTCAATGAGGGAATTCTGAATAGACCCTGAATTTGCCAGCCAACATAATTTTGTTTATCTATTACCTAAAGATGTTCAGCATCTATCCCCAAAAGATCTCAGATGAACAAGAACTATATCTTTTTGTGTGTGTGTGTGTGTGTTGGACCCTGGTAATGATTCAACTTTTGCGATGTCTTTACCTGACCTTTGCCAATGTCCTGATGCTATTGCTTCTCTTCCTTCCGTATATTGTCTATTTGCAGCAGGGGGAAGGATGTTGAACCCTCACTTATTAATCATTGTGTTGCTAACGAATGTGTTTTCCCAGGTTCACGGGAGTCTCAAGCTGGTCACAGTGGTGATGCAATGGTTTTCTGTGAATCATTTCAGACTCCCTGGGAAGATGTCGTGTGGCCTTACATGCCATCTGCCTACCCATCTGTGACTTATCTCATGGCCTGAAAAGAACCACTCGACTCTGGCAACTTATTATATGTCCCATTCAGTTAATAAACATCACTAAACGCCAACTTTGGGAAGAAGGATCTACAAGGTGAGGCAAGAATTTTTTTCTGAGGGGAATATTTTTTAACACTGGGAAGATTGTTCATGAAATTTTCCTCATGCTAAAATAGGCGCTTGCAGAACTATGTTTCATTCAGCATTTCAGCTATCAATAGAAGGCAAGAATTTTTCTTTATTACAGATATACACACACTTATATGCACACATACATATGAAATAAAGACAGTGAGGTGGCATTTTAAATTGTCACTAGTTGGGCAATTATCCTGGTCATTGATCAATGAAGGTGACTGCTTCCAGCTCTTTATGTGTTATGCATTTCTTATCTTTGAGTGAGCAAACTAACCCAGAAGTAAAATTATAGATAGGCTCAGCAGGGGAGGGGATCTTCGTGGAGGTGCCACTATGTCATTGCATGCTCTTTCTCCTCCTGTGTAGTAGACTACGCTAACATCAATTTTTTAAAAAATATGCCAAGGAAAACAAGGGGTAGAGCACCATTTATGAACTCTTTACTATACCAAGTATGTTTACAACTGATAGATAGATAGATAGATAGATAGATAGATAGATAGATAGATAGATAGATGATATGGGGAATGCTAGAATGTTACAGAATAATTTTATTTATTCACTCACAGAACTCACTGTCATAATTTTTAAGCACTTCATATACCCACATTAACAGGCTTATGGATATATTTGTAACATCTGTATTTGCTTCAAAAATTTTCCACATGGTTTTAAAATGTCTTGATTGTATCCTTGCTTACACCCCTCAGACTGCTGCCATACCCCCCCCCAACTGTGTGAACCCTAGTTAGTGCTGCCCACAAGCAACCCACCAGCAGAAAGATTAAACAATGCAATGAATGGAAACCCGGGGAGCAACAGGATCATCTTTCAAAGGGCAGTTTCCAAAGGAGATAATGGGCAAAAGAGAGCCCACAGGCACAGTAAAAGCCATGAGAAAGGCATGCCATACCATCAATAGAAGTGAGCACCTCAAGGAATCCTTGCTCAGAAAAGAAAGCAGCAGAGGAAGATATGCCTGGAGCTCTCTTGTTATCCTCCATTTTCCTGAAGATACATCTGGTTAACCAGGCCATTCAGTGACAGAGTAGAGGGCCCATGTAGTAAATGCTAAAATTCAACATTGAGGAGAGGACGGACAAAATCAACAGTCTAGATGTCCTGCCCAGATTCAAACAGTCAGTGAAAGGCAGTGCCAACTGTTTGTCAACTGCTTTCTCCTGCTCTAAAGAGCTTGTGGCTTCCACTGTGTCTTGTTCGATTTTACCAATGAAGACTCAAGGGCCAGATGCTGGGGTGACAACCTGCTAGCTCAGAGAGTCAGAGAAAGCAAACAAACGACCTTCCTCCATAGCTGTCTTCACCAAAAGAAGTTCTCCTTCTCCATACTGTCTCAAAAAACTTCAAACTGAATGCCCTTCCTTTCTACTTCCTGTGTGTCTCTTTATCCATCCTCCTGACTTCCTTTTACTCTCTACATTCGTTTTTCCCCTATGTTCACTCCCTGACAACTGGTTACTTGCTCTGCCTCTTGATCTATGGCTGACTTTATTTAATCCAGTTTTAATTCTGTTTATAATTATCAGACAGCGCTTAGATTAAATATGTATGCTTGGCCTGAGCCAGACCGCAACTAAAAACATTTTTTCCAGTAAATAACATAATCCTGGGTTTCACAGGGTGACCATATATCCTGCAACACTGGTGACTAATCATATTCCAGAGAATTACTCAATAACTATTTCAGAAGCCAATATTCTGGACCAAATAGAATGTTTATATTATATACCTTATAAAACCCAAAACATGATAGTACATAAAATGTAGTTTTGATCAATATGAATTATTTAATGATTATTGAGATTTGTTATTGAAGACCTTAAAACCTAGCAAGCATTCAATAAGTACATAGCTTATTACTGAATGGATAAGTGATTCTTTTTGAAGATCTGATTGTTTGCTCTCCAAAGTTATGTGTTGAAATTTTAACTTGTGTATTGATTATTGTAAGAAGCAAGATGATTAAGAGGGACATGTTTCTATGAGAAATTTGTGGGAGCAAGAAACATGGAGACAACATCACAGTAAAAACCATTCCAGATTTAAAGGGGTGAGCAAGATGGCTTATGGGATTTCTGCAACTCTACATTTTATTTAGCACTTGCTTAACAGTTGCAATGTAAAAACCTACTTCTTTGTCAAGATAATTGCACCAACTATTAATAGCTTAATAGTAAACTGGGGCTAGAAGCCTCTTAGGCTCTAAATGTTAGCTACAAACAGTTATTCTGTAGCTGTAATTTTTATTTATGTCATGCCTGATAGCATGCCAGTCTTTAAGGGTGTTTCCAAGTTCCCACTTTGACCACCATATGTTGTTCCAAGCTATTTGTTCTTCACTGAAGGTTATCCCGCTATGTGCATTTAGCAGTCTCTTTCAGAAACTTGCACTGGCATTCACAAGAAACTATGCTCTAGCCACAATTGTGGATAGCACAATACAGATGTGATAAGGTGATCTGCTTAGGTAACAGGCACCATACAGATGTGATAAGGTGATCTGCTTAGGTAACAGGCACCATACAGATGTGATAAGGGGATCTGCTTAGGTAACAGGCACCATACAGATGTGATAAGGTGATCTGCTTAGGTAACAGTCACCATACAGATGTGATAAGGTGATCTGCTTAGGTAACAGGCACCATACAGATGTGATAGGGGGATCTGCTTAGGTAACAGGCACCATACAGATGTGATAAGGGGATCTGCTTAGGGGGAACCTATACTGTTAGACACAATACTAAACTCCTCCTTAAAGTGTTCATGCTACACCCATAGAAAACTTGATTTTTCAACTCTCATCAGAAATGTTTCTTCTTTCAGTGAATGCTAACATAGAAATTTCAATTGACCAACATTCAGGGAGGAAAACTGTAGAATATTAAGCTCCAAATAGGAAACATTGATTGTGGGCTGGAGAGATAGCTCAGTGGTTGAGAGCACTGACTGCTCTTCCAGAGGTCCTGAGTTCAACTCTCAGCACTACATGGTGGCTCACAACCATCTGTAATGGGAGCTGATACCCTATTCCGGTGTGTCTGAAGATAGCTACAGTGTACTCATAAATAAAAATAAATAAATGGAAACATCTGTTTAAAAATCTTATGGATTCCCTATCATAGCCCTTCCCCCAAGGGTCAACGATCATTGCAGAAAAGGAGGCAAAATGATTGTAAGGGCTAATAGGTTATGGCTGTCTACAAGGAAACAGCGTCTTCGATACAGTAGGCAGTAACACATCTGAACTCACAGTGCTCATGCTAGCATTCACCAAGTTTGTGCAAATCCAAGCTGAACAAAATCCCATCTTGGGGGATGAGACAGGATACTCCTAACTGAGGCAGATTGGCAACCAATGGTTTCTGGAACAGAAAGAGTCCCTTTTCTTTAAGGATGAGATCCCTGATACGTGGACCATATTCCAGGGAACAGCCCCACACTCCTGAATATTTGGACAACACAAACTGCAAGGTTAGGCTTAGAAAAAGAAAGAAAAGATCACACTAAGTGGATTGGGTGGTAGGAGTGAATCCTGAAGAAGTTGGGGGGAGGGGATGTTACTATGATCGAAATACACTGTATAAGATTCTCAAAGAATTAATCAACTACTGTTTTTTAAAATGAATGGCTTGATTCCCAATATTACAATAACACTTTAACAGCAAACGTTTATATTAGTTCTTCATGTAAAATGATGGATTTATGTGTGTTTATTTGCAGAGTCCTGTGGCTTCGTTCCACA